>NW_013669954.1:21837-23407 GCF_000517525.1 Limulus polyphemus
ACACTGCTAAATTAGGGACGGCTAGCGCAGATAGCCCTCATGTAGCTTTGCGCGAAATTAATAAAAAACCAAACCTCATAATAATAATATTATTATTATTTGCGGAACTCTGGTGGAATTTTTTCGGGATACCAGTTCTTCGAAAAATCTAGCTCTCCTTTATTTTATTCTGTAGTAGAACGTATGCGCATCTGTTTCAGATTATGTGTGTTAGAAGTATCAAGCACGAAAGTATCAGATTTTTAATTCATTGTTCATTTCTGTGAATGTTTTAAGTTTCTGCAAACTCAATCAAAAGTTATCTTCAAATTTTTATTGTTCCCGTCACGACAGTCAAATCAGTAAAACTATCTACCTCCTATCTATCATTCTGTCTTGCTTTGCCTGGTTGTCTTTTGTCTTTATAAATACTGTTTTTGTCCACATTTCACTGGCATGTTGCACAAACATGGCAGATTATTGTGGCTGATACAACTTGTCAAACTTCTATTAGTTCTTTTAACAGCTACGTTCAAGGTCACATGGCCATATAAAAAAGCTTACCCTGTCCTGTCTGGCACTACTATATACATTTTGTCCTATATTTGTCGTTTGTGTAACATGATAAAATAAAGAAAAACATATTCTTTGTTGAGAATTAAGACTGGTTCTTAGTTCATGACTTTAACCTTTTTTTCATGTTTTTCATTTTGTCTACGTGTGTAGCAACCCTGGGGGTGTATGAGGCCCGCTCCCAGGATTATTCGCCTGCGCTTGACGACAGGAGCAGGTGACGTTTCTAGGGTAAGGTTTTCAGCTGGTTTCCTCAGCACATGCTCCTTAAACTTTTTTTTTTTTTCTAAATCTCTTCAGTTCCATAACCACCATTCTGTTAAGTATGGAACTAAAAAAGATACTCCAGTTTCAAGCCAAACAGGATTCATGAGTGTCCTTTAGTCCAGCATGAGGATAAGCAGGACAAAGCGAAATAGGACATACTACTGCCGTCCAGTTTAGTAAGTAATAAACAACACTCACGAAAACCCAGTAAAATTAACTTCCGATCAGAGAAAGCTATCTACTTAGAGCGAAACCTGGTAATGAGTATAGTTGATAGAACGTACATTTTTCACTTTCTTACTTATAAGATTAGAATACATATTGTTTCATCAATTGGATACCCTCGCTATTATCGGCCGTAAACCCAATAATATCTCAAGAGGTTCGGCCAGCCTAGAAGATTTAGGCTAATCATAAATACGTATATTAAACTATCAATGCAAAACATTCTCCATAATAAAAGTGTAATGATAAAAACTAAAATTAAAAATATTAGATATTCTAGTCAATTCTGTTAATGTAAGTAACAATAAAGAAATAGTAGAGTATACGTTACTTGGGGATTATAAACAAGACCTATGAACAGTTTCCAGTTCAGTGTCCAGATTTTGTTTAGGTATTCATCTATATTAGATATTCTAGTCAATTCTGTTAATGTAAGTAACAATAAAGAAATAGTAGAGTATACGTTACTTGGGGATTATAAACAAGACCTATGAACAGTTTCCAGTTCAGTGTCCAGATTTTGTTT
>NW_013669954.1:24257-37942 GCF_000517525.1 Limulus polyphemus
TATCATGCTGGAGTATTCTGTTGTACAATACGCTGGTTACCTTGCCGGAGTATTCTGTTGTACAATACGCTGGTTACCTTGCCGGAGTATTCTGTTGTACAATACGCTGGTTACCTTGCCGGAGTATTCTTTTTGCAATCGTACATTCTCTATACTTTACTTTTGTAAACTAATCTCATATTCACATCAGAATTTAGGAACTTATTAGTCAAAACTAATGATATCATTCCACTTGCAGTAGATTAAAAAATAAGTTGCTTTTACATTGTAAAGACAAGTTTAGAATAAAGTTGTTAGTCTAAGGGTCAAATAGTACCTTTGAACCGTATTATATATGACGTCATTTCCGGTCGTCGAAGTTATATGATTTCAGTATAAATCATAATCTCAATGTTGTTTTTCACATACACTCTGCCTTTACGAAATATTTCCTTTTTGTTTCCGCCTATGATGTCATGAGTGATTGAGTTTCATACATTCAGTAGAAATGACGGATTAGTAGAGAAAGCATTTGGATTTCAAGCAGTAATATGCTGCTGATTAGTTTAAAACATTCAGAAACTTAAGAAGTTGCTCTACATCTAAAGTTATTACTGTTTCTTTTCTAATCAAAATTTATATAAAATAAACCTGCGGTGTGTTTAATTGAGTGTTACTGAAAGATGCGAGCTCCGAGTTTGATATCATCTTATTCGTGGATTTGAAAACCAGCTGTTCGTGAAGAAGTACCTGTGGATTGTAACCGTTGGATGTTAACGCCAGCTATTTATCAGACTCTACTAACAGTAAGAGTTGGTTCCGATCCCAGCTTGTGTTCCCCCGTATACCCCCTTCCCCTATCATTCATGTAGAGCAGCAGTCCTTGTTGCTTTCTTAACTCTACAATAGAATTTACCATTTTACTCTAGTGTTCAATGTGTACGTAGCAATGATACCATTACCAATGCGAGGACTATACTTATGTAAAACAAAAAATATTGAAAATATAATACATTGTTTGAACCAAATAGGGTAGAAGTGTGTGCTTTAAAAACTTATTTGAGATCATTTTAAATACTTACTCTAACCGATGGCCCTTATCATATTCTTACAATGAACGTCGGAGTTGAATAATTTACTAGCACCTATGTTAAATCTCCAAGAGTAAAGTTTTATATAAAATAAAGATCATTACATAATTGATATTTAACTATTCATCATTTGTTTAATCATTTTTGAAATTGTCAACAGGACTGAATTTCATTCCCGTCTACTAAGGTGGTTAATCCCTTAACTTTTAGAATAACAACTACAGTTACACGTGTAAAATTAAATAATACAATATATATATAGTTTGGTCCAAGTTCCATTAGAGTAAACAAAACAAGACCTTGACGTCGAGTTTAATGACGTCAGCCGTCTGTAGTTAGCGGGAATTAATCGCGATCATTCACCCTGGCTGTCTCGTGTTGCTACAAGTTATATGTAGAGGGACGTTGTCACGAGCACTGAAATAGACTTAACTACCAGATTAATGACAAGAGAAACTCTTCAACAGAGACAAATTGATCTTTTACACTTTTCTCTTGTAATTATTTTAAGGTGGAATTCTTGTGTCACTAAGTTCATCACAATGTTATTTACCTGAAGGTAAACGACATGTGTTGAACAACGGTGATGGAGTCCAGTATGAAAACGTTCGTATTTATAATTACATTATACAAATCGATTTTACAAAAAAGATTTTCGTTTTATGGTGTTGTTAATTAAGTACATTTCGAACGTTAGCTTATCCTTTGCAGTCTAAATTGAATAACCTCTAATGTCTATGTTATGGAACAATATCGTTTTTATAAGACTGTTGTTTTTATTCCCTAGTTTTACACAATGTTTTTTGTTTCTGGTACAATCAGTATGATGATGAGAAAAATGATCACCAGGCCATATCTACACTATCTACGTTTCCTGTACAGACTACAGGAAAATAATGTAGAAGTATTTAAACTAAACAAGTATCATCAACTTTGTCAGTTACAGTGCTTTAAGGTTCTATTATTCCAAAACAGTTGTAAGTTCAGTTTCAATATATATGGTTTTACGTCTTGAAAAAAAGTTAAAGAAAGTTAAAACATTAAAAAGTAAACAACATTTTGTCTAATGAGCTCAGTGTTCTTAAACACCTTAAGCCTAAAGCAATAGATGTTAGAGCTACCCCAGAAGGATTGCACTACGAATCTGTGATTAACTATGCATAAGTAAGTAACACAGTTTATTCGGCCATCTAATAAAGTATATATAAACCAATAACACAGCTTCCTCAGTGATCTGACTAACTATATATATATAAACCAGTATCAGAGTTTCCTCAGACATCTGACCAACTATACATAAACTAGTAGAATAGTTTCCTCAGAAATCTGACCAACTCTATATATAAACCAGTAAAACTGCTTCCTCAGCGAGCTGACCAAATATATTGAACCAATAGCACGGTTTCCTACGTACACCAGTAGCATAGTTTGCTATCTTAGTCTCTTTGCTGAAGAAACTATGCTATTGGTGGAGTGGAAGCTATCTTAGTCTCTTTGCTGAAGTTCCACGCCACCAATAGCATAGTTTCTTCAGCAAAGATAGCTTCCACGCCTACACTTCAGGTAGATGGTTTCCTCAGAAACTTCAGATATGCAACAAAAAGCTGCATCGATTTGGGTGCTAAGTACTTTCTTCCAGTGATAGTATTGAAAAAAAGAAAAATAAATAAATGTGGAAAGAAGAGATCTGAAACAAAGAGCATAAAATATACCAGTGTTTCGTTGTCGTGCCAGGCTAGCCTCTTAAACAGTCCTTCATCCAATTTTGAACCAATTACAAGCGAGGGTGCTACCATGACAAATTTGTCTCATTTACACCTGCTAATTACCGTCGAACAGAGACAGTCTTACTTCCCCATCGATAATAGTGAAATTATACACGTTGTTGATACGTATAGATATAGGTGAACTATTCAAACTAATCAAAATATAAAATCTCACTCATCAATTGTTCAACTTACATAGAATAATATAATTTGGAAAAACGTCGGGGTTGCTCTTAGCTAAGCCAACTTTTTCACACGGTCAGCTAGCTCTACGTAACTCTATCTGGGGTACAGTCATTCGATCAGTTAAAACTTTATGTAACTGAAGGTGCAAGTATTGGAAATGTTGTTTACAATGAAAATCTATAAACAACTGTTCCTATATAGTCCTTAGTTTTAGACTGTAACTTGAAATATCACAACTCTATATATTTGTCGAATTTCGACACGTTCTGCAAGCAAAATAATAATATTTGGGGAAACGGATGTCTGTCCGTTCATTGCGTATGAATATAAAGACGGAGAGAAAAAGAAATACTCAAAAATCAATTATTTGTATAGGTGCAATGGCTACTAAAAGCGACACTTATGGATGGATGTAATTTCTGTATGTAAGCGTTGATAAAATGTAATAAAAAAATCGTGTTTCTATTGCAAAACTGTTAAATCATAATTTTCTTGTAATGCTATTGTATCAAAATGATTTTTAAAACCCAGATTTCAGTGTAATGTTTATATCGTTTTATGCTAATAAAAAATAAATATTTTTTTTTATTCTAAAGAAAATGCGCGTGTAATAAACATATTTGAACATGCTTTATTTCTATTTGTGTTTTGAATAGGTTTGGTGTGTAATTTTCTAAAATTTTGTTCACAAATGCAATGTTTTGTTGAGTTTGAGAATTCTTTTTTAACAAGAGCAAGCCCCCCAGTGGCACAGCGGTCTGTCTGCGGACTTACAACGCTAGAAACCGGGTTTCGATACCCATGGTGGGCAGAGCACAAATAGCCCATTGTGTAGCTTTGTGCATAAATTCAAACAAACAAAAAAGAGCAAAAACATGGATGGCTAATTAAAACCTTTGAAGATGGGATAAGTACTCATAGTATCAACGTTGCTGGAGATGATTTGTGTTTTTATAGGAACCTTTAGAAAGAGCATATCTTAATGGCCAAATATTCGATTTTGTGTGGTTAGATAAGAATGCGGATTGAGTGAAATGCCACAACTCCATATATTTTGTCAAATTTCGATGCATTTTTTAGTTATAAATAAATGGATAGGAGTTTTACCTGGGACACCATAGTTTCTAAGTTCTATTTTGCTATAATGTTAGACTTTGTAACAAAATGATAGAAAGTTTCATAGGATACTTTTTTCTGCTCCCTTCAGATATGTGCCAAGCTTGACAAATGGTTAGCGTGCCGGATGATGGACCTACAGTTCCAACGTTTCCGTCCCATTAACTCAAAAAACATTTTTAGTTAATACCAAGTGAAAGTGTTAAACATTTTTAGTTAATAACAAGTGAAAGTGTTAAACATTTTTAGTTAATACCAAGTGAAAGCATTATTCCGTCCACCATCTGGTTGGGCGTGGTCTAGTAGTTAGCGTGTTGAACTGTAGATCCGAGGGTTCGTGGCTTACATTCCGTTTCCGCAAAAAAATCTTTCACCCTTCTTTTTTCTTGGGTACATTATAAGGTGACGGTCAAATCCCACTATTTGATCAGACGAAAGTTGACGATAAGTGCTGTTGACTAACTGCCTTCCATCTATTCGGTCGGACGAAAGTTGACGATAAGTGCTGTTGACTAACTGCCTTCCATCTATTCGGTCAGACGAAAGTTGACGATAAGTGCTGTTGACTAACTGCCTTCCATCTATTCGGTTAGACGAAAGTTGACGATAAGTGCTGTTGACTAACTGCCTTCCCTCTATTCGGTTAGACGAAAGTTGACGATAATAAGTGCTGTTGACTGACTGCCTTCCCTCTATTCGGTCAGACAGAAGTTGACGATAAGTGCTGTTGACTAACTGCCTTCCATCTATTCAGTCAGTTCAAAATTAGGAACGGTTAGTGCAGATAGCTTTTTCGAAGCCTATCGTAAATATCCGAAAACAAACCGTTCAGCTAATTGTGTTTGGTTTTCATTTTTATTTTAGTGTTGACTTGTGAGTAACTAATTGTGCAGTTGATAGTTACACTTCTTTATTAGTGAACTGGTTAGTTGTAAAAAAAAGGTGAAATTGAAGTTAGCTTCTTTATTCTTTTTTCTGTTTGTCTATCACTCCTTTTTATCCTCGACATTTCAAGATTCTTACAAACACAAGATGTTTTAGGAATAAGCTTAGTAGACAATTTCTGGACTTTAGAGTAACATTAATGTTCTGTCATGAGTTCGATCTATTTTAAACTTTGAAAATATATCGAATATTCTTTGTGTTTAATATTTTTCGCTCTCCCAGTCTCCCTTTTATTAATCACAAAACGTCAGACAGTCAATATTTATCCTTTCTTACAGAATGCTTAACTATATTGAACCATATCAGCGAGGAAGTGAAGACCGAGAAAAGGTATGTTAATCTCACGAGTGGTAGACATTTTTACTGCACATGCTCAAGTCTAGCTTAAGGATTTCTATCCACGAAAACACACAAAAAAGTGATTAGTGGTAGACATTTTTACTGCACATGCTCAAGTCTAGCTTAAGGATTTCTATCCACGAAAACACACAAAAAAGTGATTATCTACCATTTCCTAGTAAATCTAACTACGAATATTTAATGGGCATATTTTTGAAATCTGCTATGTCGGCCGTAAGCTCAGAATTTTAGGTAGAAGCACGACTTTTTTACATTTTCCTTACGTCGGTAATTTCCATTAGAATGGTTGAAGATGGGTATCATATAAATATCGACAGTAATAGATTAAAATAATGTATAATATGAGGGGACAAATGCACGCTGGAGGGTCATATGAGCTCTAACCAAAGTTAAAAAAAGGGGAAAGCAACAAACTGGTCTTCATGTAGCGTCAACGGGAGAAAACTACATTAGTAATTCTAAGAAGTCATGTGTGAAAGTAAAGGAGAATATCTTATAATATGTAAGCCACGCTACATCTGCTTTATCCAGTGTCGACGAGGTCTTTCGCCCAATATCAGGGCTCATTAGGCCGACTAGGATACGACAGACATAATAATGGTCTAATGTATATCATCAATTTTCATGAACGAAAACTTTTGGTCTATGAATCAGATTAAGCAAATGACTAAGGGTATTATAGCCAATCTACCTCTTGAATTTATTCTTTCAGTAGTATTGACAGCTATTGTCAGATTTATAGAAGAAAAATAGCTTTCGTGTCCACAGCCCCCCCCCCCAGTGGCATAGCGGTATGTCTGCGGAATTATACTGCTAGAAACCAGGTTTCGATACCCGTGGTGGGCAGAGCATAGATAGCCCTTTGTGTAGCTTAGTTCTTAATAATAACAACAACAATCGTGTCCACAGTGGAGTTAGACTGCAACTAACAAAATTCTTTCAACATCAAAAAAAAAGTTAGAAATAATTCTCGGACTAAAAATGTTAATAAACTAACTTATTCTACGAGAAGATGGAGCATCTTCACTGGTATGCTAGGAAACTATAGTATATCTGGATTGTAGATCTCATGCTGCAGTTTGCTACAAGGCTGGAAAAGAAGGAGTATTGGATCTTCATTTGACAACACTGGAATACATAATTCCCCTACCATTTGACAACACTGGAATACATAATTCCCATACCATTTGACAACACTGGAATACATAATTCCCCTACCATTTGACAACACTGGAATACATAATTCCCATACCATTTGACAACACTGGAATACATAATTCCCCTACCATTTGCCTTTAACAGGCCAAACTACAATCGTTGCTGTAGCAGCTAATTAAAGTTATATGTTTATTGCAGAAACTTTCTCCAGCAGTGTAGAATGAATTTAAGAGAGGCAATTTTGCAGTAAAAAAGAACCGCTCTAACTATGTTTCAGCTGACCATGCATTGAACAAACCGTCAAATGATCGTCAAAAGTACAAAGTGGATTAATTAACATATCAGGTAGAAATGAATTGGTCATCAGTTGGCATGCCCCATAAAGAATGATTTCCAGAACTTGATTGAAAACTCACTGAATGTAGACCCAGAAGAAAGCTGTCTACATAAATACCTACTCTGCTTTCTCGACAAAATAAAATAGCAATATTGCTTTCAAGACCGAAAGTTTTGAATTACCAGAAAAAACAAAACCAAAAAAGATGTTTCTTTCATCTTATCAAGCGTACACGTATAGAAAAATACGAAGAAATGAATTTAAAATTCAAGCAATGTACAACCCCATCATATAAGAATAAGTGAAATGTTTCAACGAACATTGTTCTTGCACATGAACATGGATTTGACATGAGAAAATTGTTCTCTTATGAACTGATGCCATATTCTCCTGCACTGGCGTAGAGTGATGGCACATAAAAAGTCAAATAAATTAACTCTTTGTAAAATACAATCTATTATACTGTCACTAAAAGCTGAAAGCTAAAGCAGTATGGCTATAATGCGGAGTGTTGATGAGTTGGTGGCCTTCGTCGTCTGAGAACTTCCCAACGCAAGAGATTTGATGATATGCATAGAGCACTTCTATATAGAATAATGAAGTGAAAGAGTTTACATTATTTTCGATAGATATGAAAGACAGCTGTCAACTAAATCTGAAAAAAGAAGATCACGAGACCCCGAAACAATAGTATCATGAATTAATAAAGAGTCAACACCATTTCCAGTGTAATGGGGTAGATGCATCTCATTCTCCAAAAACAAGAATCGGCTTACATATTTCTTCTGCAAATCATGGATTTACAGGAATTAGTGATAGGTGATGGTGTTTATGATCATCTTAAAACTATCGATTTCATTGCGAGGTGTTGAGGACCTTTCTGACCTCAGATGCAGCCACAAAGATATTTGTCCTCACTCAGGTTGAAGTCAGCGCCCATATTGTTATTTGGTTCTCAGATACCAATATAGCCGTTTTAGGTATCTTTTGTGTATGTGCAACAGATGCATGTATCTTGAAATGCTTTAAGGAGTACTGGATTAGAGCTGGAACAAGGAATCACCAGCGTTATATTCTCCAACATGATATTGCTGTGTCAGTTGACAAAGAGATATTTTAAATGCTACCAGCTGTAAATGCTTAACAGGTTGTAACACATCAAATAAAACTGATTTCAAATTAGCTACTTTAAATTAGTTTTGTAAAGGAATTTTACTGTTTAGCTGAACTTGTGGCTGTGATATCATTGACCCAGATATGCTGAGCAACTTAGAATGTAGCCTGCATGAACGAACTTCGATTTTTAGACATTATCACCTGCGTACCAGCTCTCAGCTCTCACCAGCAGGTCTACCTCAAACACGTAACAGCCTCTATCAGCATGTTTGGAGGGCAAACTTGCAAGTCATAGTCTGGAAAGTTTTCTTTCAGCCCTGAAGTTCATCGCTTATGAAAAGCGAGTACTCATTTAAGAGTGATTTGTCAATTCAACTGTCTTTTTTCACATCTGAAGAAATTCTTATCCCATGAGTATTTACAACATGACTTTTCTTGATATTAACAACACCATTTGAAAACTTCCGCTAAAATTTTATCCCACTACCCCATGTGAGCTCCCGACCTAGTCAAAACAGAGTGAAAACGTAAAAACTACACTTCTATAGGCACAGAGGTACAGTAACATTCGTCTTAATGCAGCACTGTGTGCTTAACATATCAATAGCACGGTTTATGTAATTTGTGTTCCTTATACCTTCCGTGAAGTGAATGTTAAAACCAAAATCTAAAATTAACAACCTTCTTAATGACACACCACACAAAATTAAGTTTCAAACACAAAAGGTTAAAACAATCCCATTAAAACCAAATTGTTAAAAAACTGCCTAACGTTTCAATACAGTCTAGTGTCTTCCTCAGAGGTTACTGTATCGAAAAGTTTGTCAGTGTTTTTAACCGTGTTGTTTTTAAAGAAATATTTTAACCTTTTGGGTTTTAATGTTAATTTTGTGTGGTGTGTCACTAAAAGAGCTGTTGTATTTACAAACTTTTAAACCGTCCTTCATATCATAATATGAGGGTACCACATAGAAATTGCAGAAACAATCGAATATTTGTTTTTCTATGTTGTCCTTTACTGGAAAAACATCTATCCAGGTAATGACAGCCAAAGGGAAATGTTTCCATTCTTATCAGCATTTTCATTACAGGATAGTTAATTATTGATAACCTCTTCATAGAAATGAGGTTTAAAAAGAACTGCGCTAGTTCATGATAAGACTGCTCAAAGAAAATTCTAAGAAGACATCGAAAAAAAAATCATGATTTTTCAATTTTTTTCCCTCTTTGATGAAAGATTTTCTAATATTTTCATTCATGTTATTTATCAACTTTTTTGTTATTAAAACGAATGCTTGTATTTCTTTATTCTTACATCAGTACACTTATATTAGTGCAATATTAAACGCCCTTTTCTCTGATTCCGGTCAAGAGTAAGTCAGATAAAAATTATTCAGAAATTACATGCATTAAAGAAGATAATCCAATATAACAACTGAAATACTAAGTGTTATAATACATCAATATACCTGTAAATTACAACGTATAACTTACATTAAACCATCTGCTAGGTGTTATCGCTCTTACCAATGTAAATTACAACCTATAACTTACATTAAACCATCTGCTAGGTGTTATCGCTCTTACCAATATTTCGGTCAGTAGCTCCAATAATGTTTCATATCGCTCTTAATGATATTTCCGATAGTAGTTCCAATAACTTTTTGAGTTGTTTGTTTCAGAATTTTACGCAAAGCTCCGTATGAACTATCCCTAATTTTGAACTGATAGATTGGATAAGAAAAAGCAACTGGTCAAACAGCACTCACTCATTTTAAACTTTTGGAATACTTTCCTCTTATCCAATGGTGGTGTTTGACTGTCACTCTCATAGCGCATCCGCAGCCCTAAAGTATGTACGTAGCGCGTTTTCACGGCAATGGGTCACGAAGCGTGAATCATTTGATAAACAGACCGGAGATGCGAAGTACTGGGACACAATAAACTCAGTATACAAATGAATTCAACAACTATTTTAGCTAAAGTGGGTTTTACTGTCAGATTCAACTATTTAGAGTTTTAACAAGTTTCTCGTTCCAGACTTACCATTTTTTTATATTCATTAGCGATAAATTACACTTAGTTAAGTTACATTAACGGACTGTAGAACAATGATCTTTGTAAATATCAAGCAAAATCATTATCATCTGTGATTGTAAAGGTAAGACCACTTGAGATGGGTGCTTCAGACAACTTTACAACCATTAAAGGTAAGAACACTTGAGACGGATATTTCAGACAACTTTACAACCATCGTAAAGGTAAGAACACTTGAGATGGGTGCTTCAGACAACTTTACAACCATTAAAGGTAAGAACACTTGAGACGGATACTTCAGACAACTTTACAACCATCGTAAAGGTAAGAACACTTGAGATGGGTGCTTCAGACAACTTTACAGCCATCGTAAAGGTAAGAACACTCGAGATGGATGTTTCAGACAACTTTACAACCATTAAAGGTAAGAACACTTGAGACGGATATTTCAGACAACTTTACAGCCATTGTAAGAGTAAGAACACTTGGGATGGATATTTCAGACAACTTTACAGCCATTGTAAAGGTAATAACACTTAAGATGGATGTTTCAGACACATTTACAGGCATTGTAAGGGTAAGAACACTTGAGATGAATGTTTCAGACAAATTTACAGGCATTGTAAGGGTAAGAACACTTGATATGGATGTTTCAGACAACGTTACAGCTATGGTAAAGGTAAGAACACTTGAGATGGATCTTTCAGACAACTTTACAGCCATTGTAAAGGTAAGAACACTTAAGATGGATGTTTCAGACAACTTTACAGGCATTGTAAGGGTAAGAACACTTGGGATGGATGCTTCAGATAAACTTACAGCCATGTTAAAGGTAAGAACACTTGAGATGGATATTTCAGACACCTTCACAGCCATTGTAAAGGTAAGAACACTTGAGATGGATGTTTCAAACAACGTTACAACCATCGTAAAGGTAAGAACACTTGAGATGGGTGCTTCAGACACCATTACAGTCATTGTAAAGGAAAGAACACTTGAGATGGATACTTCAGACAACTTTACAGCCATTGTAAAGGTAAGAACACTTGATATTCAAGCTGTCGTCCCTGTTAACTAAATAGACGTTATATCAGATATCATAGGATGAAACAATAAAGTGAAAACCATATATGGTTAACCGTGACTTAGATTCGAAGTCACGTTCACATTTAGTTTTCAGTTCTTGTTTTTTTTTAGAATATTAGAAATTTACCTAAGTGTTACGATTCAGTGTCTCAATTCGTGTTACTAAAATATAATCACAACGCGTCCCATCAAAACCTGACAAACATAAATAATTCTGACCTCTGACAGTCGTTTGACTCGTCAGTCACTCTTTTAACAAAGATAATATAAAGTGAGAATTCAGAAGGAAGATTCCGTCATTCGATTGGCCGTTCAGATACAGCACTTTCCCTGTTGGCGGGGCCATAGTTTTGGTGTGAGAATTTGTTTCAGAATTTCTGTGCAAAGCTACTCAAAGAATTATCTCCGACCCGAAGTTTGAACTGATAGACTAGAGGGGAAAATAACTAGCTAATCTATAGCATTCATCAATAAATCTTGGAGTATTCTTGTGGAACCTAATAGTAGGATTTGTACACCCACGACCTCAAAGAGTGAAACGTGTTTTTGCATTACAGGCTGCGAACCATAAATACTCGGATTAACAGTCCGACTACATTAACTATTAGGCTATACCCGACTCAAATTATAATAAGATTAGTTTAACAAAGTAATTACTAATTATTAAGAAAGCTGTGCTTGTCAGGCAGCTGTTTCTAGAGTAGTCTATTACATTTGATAAAAAACAAAGGTGTGTTAAAGCGGATCCACGAGGACCAGGTGTTCAATACAGTCTTGTCTTGGTGGGCCAATCCTCCCCGCTTCCAATCTGATTATGTTCATCATCTTAGGTTCTTGTTTATCAGTTTTTACTACTCATGTTTTGAGTTACCGAATACATAAAGTGTGATAAGTGCAGAAATTCACACACCTTTTAGAGTTAAAAGCATTGTTCTAAAAACAAGTAGTTCATTTCTAAACCTGAAGTACTTTAATTTCAATATGACGCCATCTGATGGTACTTTCCAGTGAGGCACGCGCCAAATAAAGCATTCAACGCGTGCCCTGCACGAGCTTATTCAGGTCGATAAGTGTCAAGTAGGCTATATTGTTTTTGATTGGTTGTTGGAATTAACAGCTGTCGCTTGACGCGTGCCTTCTATGATAAGTGAACTCCACGCGCTCTCACACCTGCTCGTGACGTAAAAGACGACACTGAATTTGAAAAGAAAAATGAATTAGGTCTGAAGGAAAACATTTGGAGAAGAAACTGAATTCAAGCATTTAATCCGCCTTTGAGTAGAATTGGTTAGTAGTTAACATACTAAATTATTCTGTGCTTAACTCTTAACTACTAGGGTGGAGCCTGTATGAACCCAAGCGATTTTATTTTGTTAATAAAGAATTTTCGTACTTGCAATAGTATTGAGATTTTTTATATTCTTATACATAATGGAAGCTTTTGAATACAATAATGTACTTTTTAAAAATGAATTATAGTTTTCTAAAAAAAATATATATATTTGGAAGTCTCTGTGACCCCGAAAAACATCACCGTAGTCGCTTAGAGTTAAAAGGCCTTATATACTTTCTAGTTGGCCTGAGTAGCCTGATGGTTAAGACAATCTGCGAGCTCGAATCCCTTCACACAATATACTCGGCCGTGGGGACGTTATAATGTGACGGTCAATCCCATTTTTCGTTGATAAAAGAGTAACCCAAGAGTTGGCGGTGGGTGCTGTTGACTAGCTGCCTTCCCTCTAGTCTCTCACTTCTAAATTAGGGACGGCTTGTGCAGATTTCCCTCGAGTAGCTTTGGGCAAGTGTGAAGAAAGAAAGAAACAAACTTTCTTGCCACATACCTCTGAATGATTGTTAAAGCAACGTTTCAAAAATCTTTTAGACAGTGGATTCAAATATTACATTGAATAATGTTTAGTTGGTTGTTGTTAGGCAAAAACTACAGAATGGGCTATATGTGCTATGCTCTGGCCACCACGGGTATCGGGTATCGACACCCGATTTTTAGCGTCGTAAGCCTGCAGATAAGAAATCGACAGATTCTAAACAACTTCTTCAGTCAGTGGAAGGTGTCTGTCGTGTGTAATGAGTTTTATAATCGTAGGAAAGACAGGTTTTATTGCTTGAATGAATTACCTTAAAGAATCACTATAAAAATATCATATTAAATCAGAAAAAGTCCTATACAAGCAAGAAACATCACGTAAAATTCTAAGAATATCGTACGGAGTAATTATAAGAAATATTGAAAGGAACATCCTTTCGAATAATCACAATAAATATCATAAAATAGAAAGGAAAACACTCCATAGAATCATAAGAAAAATAGTTATATAAGGTCCTGTGAAGAGCACCCCGTAGAATAATAATAAAAAAACATCCTATAAAATCATTAGAAGGAATATCAACATCCTATAGAATTATTAGAAAGAATATCAACATCCTATAGAATTATTAGAAGGAATATCAACATCCTATAGAATTATTAGAAAGAATATCAACATCCTA
>NW_013669954.1:38727-53335 GCF_000517525.1 Limulus polyphemus
GGGTATCAAAACCCGGATTCTAGCGTTGTAAGTCCGTAGACATACCGCTGTGCCACTGGAGGCAAAATGCATAGAACTTATGGGTGGATCTATAGCTTACATAACTTCATTCGAGGTACTTGAAAATATATGATACTTAAATACGTACAAATTAAATTTCCTCGATACTACAAAAAATGGATGAATGTTGTCCACCCATCCTTTCGGAGGAAGTATCCAATATAATTATTAGTTTAAAATTATGTAACATCATTAGAAGAAATGCCATATAAAATCTACAAACACCATTATCAGTAATACATAATATTGTGTAATTATCTGTAATACATAATGTTGTGTAATTATCTGTAATACATAATGCTATGTAATTATGTGTAATACATAATGTTGTGTAATTATCTGTAATACATAATGCTATGTAATTATGTGTAATACATAATGTTGTGTAATTATGTGTAATACATAATGTTGTGTAATTATGTGTAATACATAATGCTGGGTAATTATCTGTAATACATAATGTTGTGTAATTATCTGTAATACATAATGCTGTGTAATACATAATGTTGTGTAATTATCTGTAATACATAATGTTGTGTAATTATCTGTAATACATAATGCTATGTAATTATGTGTAATACATAATGTTGTGTAATTATCTGTAATACATAATGCTATGTAATTATGTGTAATACATAATGTTGTGTAATTATGTGTAATACATAATGTTGTGTAATTATCTGTAATACATAATGTTGTGTAATTATCTGCAATACATAATGTTGTGTAATTATCTGTAATACATAATGCTATGTAATTATCTGTAATACATAATGTTGTGTAATTATCTGTAATACATAATGCTATGTAATTATCTGTAATACATAATGTTGTGTAATTATCTGTAATACATAATGCTGTGTAATACATGAATTACAATCAATTACACCTAAATATATTCATGTACCAACATAAATTTAGAGAAATCGTTATATATACGTGTAGAAATGTTTATTTTTTTGCATTTCTTATGTATATGTATTTGTCAACATAAGAATGAAAACAATAATGTAACATCATAAAGCATTTTATAAATAAGTTATCATTTTTATTTAAATTCTGTCACCCTTTTAACATATTCTTACCTTACGATGTTTTAATTCACTTCAAACAAAAGTACTCCAGGGTTGAAACTAAACGCTTAGGCTAAACGATATACATGTACATGTTTCAACGTTCACCTCTTTTATAATGAAGATTTTTAAGTGCATAAGGTAAAGAATTTTGTTACTTTCATGTCCCATCTTGTTTTCAAGTTCACGATTTTTTTATGCAGTGAAAACGTGCCTCAACATTTGTCTGATATTATCATACGTTTCTCATTCGTTAAAATGTGTTGCGACATTAAACTGTAAAATAATATCTGGAAGAACTAAAAGCGATTTTTGGAAGAATTTGATATTACTTACACTCAGCCACTTTTCGTGCGCGTGATAGTTTTCAAATTCAGAAGATTAATACCAATCAAACTGAAAATTATATTATTAGTTATTGGAACATTATAATCTGATATTCGAATCTAGTAATGTAGGGTTTAAAAACTAAATAACAGTGCTTACGTATGTAGTGCACGTCAATATGGGAATAATCACAAATACAGAAAACTTGCTTTTACTCGGTAAACAATAAAAACAGAACAGATGCTGTTACCTTGAAACTCATCTCATTTCTGCTCTTAATCCAACTCATCAAAACGTATTGTATTTTTAACCACCTGTACTAAGTTTTTAGCGAAGCATCAACAGTAGCGTGCACTAGAAAAGAGAGTGGAGCTTCCACCCTATCCACGTTTAAAGGAATAGGTTATGTACTTTATTTACAAACAAGAAGCCTTGTAAAGCCAGCTGAATATTGTATTCGAAATATATCAGATGCTTTAATTACAAACACCTAGCCATATTATTTACAAAAATAATCTAAGCATTTTCTGGAGTAGCTCAGACACTTTATTTAAAGTACAGAGTCAACTTGTCTAGTGAAATCACCTGCATATTATTTACAAACAAACAGCTAATTATGTAAGTAAACCGAGTTAAATATGTTTTCAGGTATAGAGAAGATACTTTATTCAGAAATATGGCACACATCCAATCAACTGTTGTGCAAGATTAATGTGTTGTTTTTTTATTATTCTATCTACATCAACAACATCAAAATGTACTAGAATTTTTCCTCCCAAGTAGTTTCTGCAAGTTCTGACCTTTTGCCTATGTTAAATAAAGTACTTCAGATAGGTCAAGCAAATTAGGAGGCCCCATTATTCATTCTAATGCCGTCTAACAAAGACAGAAGAAAAAAAAACAGCTAACAAAGAACGTCTCACTCACTGTAGATATGCCACTCTTCAAGATGAATGTCGAAGAATGTGCTGTTGTATACCCTTTAAAGCGTCTGAAAGTTTGAACGTCAAAATTAGATGGTTGTGTCTCTTGAGATGAATTGATTAAAGAGATATTTTCAAACGTCGGAGGTGTGAATTACTTCACAGTCAACAGTTTTTGGAAAATGGATTAGTAAAACTTGTTTAAAGTAACACATTTATACATACTAAAGATATTAAAGGTTATGTGCATTTATTTTGTGTTTTGTGTAACATTTGTTGCTGTACTTTAGTATGAAGTGAGTGAAATAAAACATAATTTCATATGTTGTCTGTCGCAATGTTACTGTATCCTGCCGAAGAAGTTTTATTGTTGTTAAACAACTGGGGCTGGGAGTGGCCAAGTGACTAGCCTACCGAACGGCAAATCGGGAGGTCCAAGGCTCAAGTCGCAATATGCCACTGAACACGTTCCGCACTTTCAGCTGTGTGGGTTTCATAACAGTAGTTAATTGCCCATGTGTCGCAAAATACTAATATGTTAAACAACTATATAACATCAAACTTTTAATTTAAGTGTGTTTTTAGCCACGGCACAGAACCTGATAGGATGGCTCCGAGTTTATTTTTTCACGTACAAACGTTTTGCTCATAACTCAGTCATCACTTGACCGATTTCAGATCTAGTTACAGTTTTGGACTCAGGAGGTCAAACCCTTTGGATTGATGTATTTGACCACGCCCAAGTTCTTATAGAATAATTTATTCTAATCCTGCCTAAATGAATTTGAAATTGAGGCTAGGCTGGTAGAAATCCTGATGAGTAATAAAATCGAATCAGGTATACGCCCGTCCAAAACTTGATATTGCTTGCGCACAAAAATGTAGCTAATAAAAAGGCAAGAAAGGTCTCATAGATAAATTTACTCTAATCCTGCTTGAAATAGTTTCAAGTGCCGCGGCTATTGAGGATTCCCCCTTGTATTTTAAGTGAAATATGTATTATTAATACTAGTTCATGGTAGTAAACATTTCATTATCTATCAACGTTACTGTTAATTTTTTGTTAATCGTTCAAGTTATTGCAAATTATTATGGAAAATGTAGACTTGGTGTGACTTTTTATGAAGAATGGTTATTAGCGTAAGTGTTTATTGGTTATTAATGTTAGCGTAAATGTTTTGGGTCATTCACGCTATCTTAAATGTTTATTGGTTATTAATCTTAACGTAAATATTTATTGGTTACTATTGTTAGCGTAAATGTTTTAATGGTTATTATTTTTAGTGTAAATGTTTATTATTATTAGTGTAAATGTTTTATTGGTTATTATTTTTAGTGTAAATGTTTATTATTATTAGTGTAAATGTTTTAATGGTTATTATTTTTAGTGTAAATGTTTATTATTATTAGTGTAAATGTTTTATTGGTTATTATTGTTAGTGTAAATGTTTTATTGCTTACTATTAATAGCGTAAATGTTTTTGGTCATTTGTGCTAGCTTAAATGCTTTAGTGATTATTATTGTTAGTGTAAATGTGTTATTGGTTACTATTATTAGCGTAAATGTTTTATTGGTTGTTCTTATTAGTGTAAATGTTTTATTGATTACTACTGTTAGCGTAAATGTTTTACTGATTATTTAATGTTTTTTAACAGTTCTGGCTAGCAAAATTTTAATGTAGAAATCACATTAATGTATCTTTTTTTGTCACTCTTGTTATTTTAAATGTAATGGCTAACTCTCTCATAATACTGTTAATGTTGATTGCAGGTAAATGTGATGTGTTATAGTTCGTAATCCATATTTACATACCGGCAGAAAAGCGCCATCTTTAATCAATGGACAGTTTTTAACAAATCACCTTTTTTTTTGCTTGTTTTCGATCGCTTGCGTACTTATGTTTAAAGTTGGATTTTCTTGGATGAACAAGCCTTTCCGTAACCTGGTCATGGCCTTTCGAACTTTATTATGACATAATTAGTAAGACATGTCATTCGAGAGAAAAACAAATTTTTCTGGAAATCTGTGATAGTTTCGAGAACTGTCCAAAACAGCTTTAGGCCTAATTAAACTTCCATCAAAACAATAGTACTTACCAGAATAAAATATACAGGATTCAATGAACATTATGATGCTTTCTCACGTTTTATTTCCAGCTGTATTTCTTGTGCTGACGTCAAGCTTTTATGAAATATTAGATTAATAGTATAATTTCATGTTCGCCATCATAAGAGTCATAAAAAATAAAAAAAATCTGACATTTGTGTCCTGATTTTCTAGTCTCTTATCACTCGCTATGTTTGGCGTACAACAGATGTATAGGTCGAAACACTGGTGTCAAATAATACTAAAGTATTTGTTAATTGCATGCAAAGCCCGTTGTCAAAAATTTATTAATTACAAAAATATCAGTCTCTTTACGTTTAAAACAAACAAATTATATTGAGACTAGACATAAAACGTAAATTCATGTTATTAGTGTGAATATTTGAACTAAAGGAAAAACTAAAATTTTCAGAAACACTGCACAAATAGTAAAGAATTTTTCTAAACTTTCAAAGATCAAAATCTAATGAATTAGTTTTTCCCTAGATATCTCCCAATAACAAGCAAACTTTTCGTACGAGGTGTGAAATTGTACATACTATAACTCTGAATGTACTAAGTATATCTTGACAAAAAATTTAACACCTGCCACACGAGCCAACCCACCATCTTTTAGTACTGAGCTTACGATGGTCAAAAGGGGAGTCATTCTGGAAATCGGTTATTTAGGGTTATTTCGATAGATTTCGATGAGTGAAGCTTGCCACAACTTGTAAAAAAAAAAAGTAAATAAAATATGACATGATGACATCTATGTGGGTTATACTATGGTGGTACCATACTGGACATTATATCATCCTTCTTATATTTACTCTTCATTGCAGAAATAGCATTTTCAATTTGAGAAACACCAGAGAAATCATCTTCTAATGCATCATGCATCTGCTTTAACTTCAACACTGTATTTGTGGGCTTCACTGTGCCATTAGTTTCACAAAATATTGAAACTAAGGATTTCTTATATATGATTCCAATCCCCATTTTTGAAGATAATGATACTATTGTGCCCATTTCTTTATGTTTCACTGTTAATTCAGTAATTAATTGCCAAATCTCTGATTCCGCTAAAATGTTTAATTGATTGAGGTATCTTCGAATAAGTTCTTCCCTCATCCAACCTGGATCCACGGTTTAGCTAAACCGATACACTTAAACCATCACATTCACAACCACAATTCAAGCATGTTTCATTGCTACATCGTTTTACTTTACATTTACAAATTAACTTTTCCATGTTGGCTCTCATGGTCTCGGGTCAGGTCATGGGTCTGATCCAGCGACCTTGACCTCGAAAATAGTGCCAAACGTCCTCCTGTTGCCTGATCAAAATAACCAAAACCTTTCTGGAATGACTTTTTTTGGGGGGGGGTCTGTATCAAGATGCCGGGCTAGTTGTGTGGCAGGTGTTAATAAAGCATTTCCACCAAAGAGTTGGTCTAGTAGGATTGTTTCAAAGCTAGATAATTAGAGGTTTGGCGCTTTGTTTATGATGAGTGTCAAAAGCTCATTCATTCAGCACTTTATGAGCATAGTAACTGTATTACCATCTATTTTTCTATACTATAAAACTGTACTTATGTGTCCACTAGTTTGTCTACCATATTATCATCCTGTGTTTAATAATGTGTCTACCATATTATCATCCTGTGTTTAATAATGTGTGTACTATATTATCATCCTGTGTTTAATAATGTGTGTACTATATTATCATCCTGTGTTTAATAATATGTGTATTCAATAATCTGAGTGTATTATCTCTGTATGACTAGAATTTTGTATAAACTATTCTTGTGTGTCTGCCCTGTCCGTTCAAGTTCACTAATTTGTCTACTCTATCCCAACCACTAATCTGTTTACCCACGTTTGTCCACCACTAATCTATTTATACTATTCTCATTTGTCTGCTAAACTGTTTACCTTATCACTGTATGTCCACTAATCTGCCCACACTATCCTTATCTACCTTAATCATTGTATCTCCACTAATCTTTCAAGATTATACTTGTTTGTCTGCTGACTTGTCTACTTTATCACTGTATGTCCACTAATCTCTCTACAATATTCCTCTTTGTCTGCTGACTTGTCTACCTTATCACTGTATGCCCTCTAATCTCTCTACAATATTCTTGTTTGTCTGCTGACTTGTCTACCTTAAGATTAGTGGGCATACAGTGACTCTACAATATGCTTGTTTGTCTGCTGACTTGTCTACCTTATCACTGTATGCCCACTAATCTCTCTAGAATATTCTTGTTTGTCTGCTGACTTGTCTACCTTATCACTGTATGCCCACTAATCTCTCTACAATATTCCTGTTTATCTGCTAATCTGCCTAATCTATTCCTGTTTGTCTGCTAACCTACCTATGCTATCCCTGTGTGTACTAGCTAATGTGTGTGTGACGTGTCCCGAAGTCTTTAACAGATATAGTTTGACAGAACTCATAAATCAACGTATTTTTCGATATAAAAGTGTTTATGGTGGTGTTCAATTTTAGCGGTTTAAGCCTGTGATAAAACAAGATTGGATAGAATCATTTGTTCAGCAGCTCGTGCAGTTACCTTCCCACAAGTACCTTAATTACACCATGGAGGAAACCCTCCTGATGTAGAACTGGCTGTTGATTAAAAAAAATCAAAACAAAACACTCTTCAGTAATGACGGAGTACTGTTGATGAACAATTCAATAAAAGCCACTTTGCATAAAAAATATCACGTGATCTCAAGTTACAATCTGAGACACGCGCAACCACCGTGGGGAGAGTCTAACCTATTTCACTGTTCAACTTAGCACGTGGCGTGTGGCACGTGTAAGCGTGAGTCATGGATGCTTTAGCACGTGCTCTACCATACAAAGATGTACTTGGTAAATGTAAATCTGGACCCACAGAATTTTTCTGACCAGCACTAATTAATGCCAAAATACACTTTTGACGTGTCCATCATACTGGAATTGTAATAGAATTTAAATCAGAAAGCTTTCCTAAGCTTTGATATGAATTTTAATTTAATGTAAAAAAATTAAAACACTTGACATAGTGAAAATAATTTTCTAATGGTTTATCTTAGCATTCATCAGTTGTGAAACTCACAAAGTAGTATTGTAGTTTTTCAGCTACCATATATGTATACGTTCTAACATTTTTAGAAATTATTGAAAGCTTCTTAACTCTTAGTCACCTGAAGAAGTTGATGCTCTATATATTAAAAATTATGTAATCTGTTTAGTAGTGTTCACAAGTCACGTGTTTATTTTAGGTTATTAAAGATAGAGACAAAATATTTTAAGGCTACATATACATAGAGAGAGATATAAACTTTCTATAGTCGCCATAAAGATAATTACTGGTTTGTAATATTTATGTTTATCTTAGACTATTAAAGTCGGAATCAGTGTAAGATTTCATTCTATAAAGAGGCTGATTAGGACATCGCGAAGAAATTGAATACGATGAGATAAAGATAGGTGCGTGTCCTGCCTTTCGTAATCCCTTTGGAATTTATACCTCTATAACTTATACATAATGGTCTTATACAATCTTGTCTCAGTTGTAACTTTGAAATGAATCACAGAGTTTAAATGCTTCAAACTGTTCATGAACCATGGTTAGACTTCAAAGAAGACATATGGATTGACATTCTTGTCATCAGACTAGCGAATTGGCTACAGGTGTCCCAAATTTATTCTTAGTTATATGTGGAACCGCGTCGAAGCTAATCTTACAGTTTGTGTGTGATTCCGATAGACAGAACACACAAGCAAACACCGATATCTATCAATTCTGGCTCTCTACAATCGTAGAGTACCTGCTTCAAGGCTAAATCAGATGTTCTTAGCTGCAACTATCTTCCGTATTAGTCTATAGATGATTCAAAAATACTTCAAAAAGCAAGCTTATGTGCCAGACACTAATGAGGTGCATTCTGCTCACACCGGACACAGAAAAAAGCTCGTCTGTAGTGGTACTAAGAATGTTCAATGGAGCCCTGAAACCAAATAATAGGCGTACACTCATTTGGAGAGAAACTGAAACTAGATCCAACTCAATTTTCATGCAGGAATAAGTACTGGTAGACTTAACGTCCTTCACATCCTATAGAAGGATACCAATAGTGCCACACAGTTCAGGATTCACATCCAACGATTCTTTTTTTGCTGCGATATGGTTCTGACTGCAGCCTAATGGATGATAACATTGCACTCAACGTACTAAGTGCTAAACTGATTTATACATTCCTTAAATAAAAGAGATTGGCCAAATGGAGTGGACCGCAGGCTCGCTGAGTGGCTCAGGTGCTCAAGTTGCGCTGTAAACAGCGGATTGGTCAGGAATGTCGTAGGGTATTATCAACATTCTGATTTTTAAGCGTGCAATGCTAATGTCAGGCTGTCTTTGGTGTTTGATATGACAATATTCCTTGCTGAAATGAAACATCATGAAATGTAGAAATATAAAGCCTCTTCTTCCAAATACTTATTTACCAGTCATCAGATGCTTAATTTGCGTAAAACGTAACTGAAGAAGAAGGGGGTCGAAATTATTTGATAGAAGTGTATTGTTGTTTTTTGTCATTGCTAAAATATAAATTCCAATTATGATTTTATAATTATTTTGCGCAATGTATTTGCCGTCATACGAATATCACTAAATGTTTTGGCAGACTGTACGTAAAGCTAGCCCTGTAATCCTGTAAAAAAAAATTAATTCACACCTGAATCAAACTTATTATGAGGCGAAAAAAAGTGATTGTAATGATGATGCAGATAATCACAGCTCGTGATTATTTGTGTATATAAAAGTGTATGTAGAAATATGCATACTTGTCTGTTTGTTTCCTTAAAATAAAGAAGTCATACGTATGTATTTATTTACATTAATCTTACTATTTGTATTATAAGTAAATTTCTTCGTTAGTCAGGTTTACTCGTGGTAAGAGCTTTTCTTTCAAGAGGTCTTCATAGTGACTTGTTTGTAATATACACAAAAATAAGAAAAACTAAATCAACAAAACAGTTTAATGTTAAACATTATTGCAATTCGAGGAAAGAATAATTTTGTGGGCTTAAAGTTAATCAGATTGAGGTCTCTGCAAATTACGTCCGAGTTAAAGTTGACCTAAAATTGAAATCTTACGAAGAAATGCAGCGCACAAAACTCTGCACACAGAAGCAAAATAAATAGTTACTGATGAGTTTATTTCATCCAGATGTTTGAGTATTCAGTTAACTAATAAAAAGTAACCCATGATCATCAAATCTCCACAAGAATTTGCGCGTTACGTTTCAAAATCAAACGCAGGAAGTAATGAGCTTTATACATATTTTTATGAACCCCTTTTCTCAACACGTCACATAGATGTCAAATAAGTAGAAGAGCAGCCATAGAAGTGTAAGAGCTCTATAGTTATATATCTTAAACACAACCATAGTAGGCTGCATTAGGCTTAGTAAATAAGATACAGCATAAGATGTGAGTGCAAGTGTTTTAACACGTTATTATATGTACATAAACTAATCTGAACTGACGTTACCCACCTTGTCTGTGATCTCTTGTGCTTTTTCTCATTATTTCTAAACATAACATATGATAGTTTCTGAGGAACCCATACAAAAGGTTAACGTTCGAATGGGTTACTAAACTGCAAGAGTTTCGAGAAATATAATGACAGCTTGTCATTTCCACTTTTCAATCTCCCAGTTATCGACCTTGCTTCTGGGAAGGCCACATGAAAAACAGCTTGTGAAATTTCGTTCACCACATAAAGTAAAAATGTGTCTTTTGTTACATTATTTACGTGTCTGGATGATTACAATTTCAAACTAGAGCTTATAAGAAACCTTATTAAAGGTTGTACTCTCGTGCAAGAGAAACAGAAACAAAGTGAGTCATTAATTTTGCACGTGTCGGATATTGTATTAAGAGTATTTAAAGAATATGCATATTTTTCAGAGAATATGGAATACACAAGTATTCAATATCCTATTAAGTGCTAAGAAATTGTTCTTTCTAATTTACATAAAAAAGGATAGGATATAGCAATAATCTTTCGTTACTTCGAAAGAAACTGAGGTAAAAGTTATGTTGTATCTCGTGATCCTCAGTGTTTATTTACATGCTAAGAATTTTGTTTGAAATAGAAAAAAAAAAAACATCATTAAATAGCTCTTGCCTAACTTTACTCCAGAGTAAATTCTGTAACAAGAAACGTTGATGGCAAAAACTGTTTTCCCTATACATACCAAAACGCAACGATCGAAAGCATTTTAACGTTACATCATTTTTCGATTGTATTAATCAGTAGTAATAATGAATTTTTTAACGAAGAAAACAGGTTTTAACTACCATTATATGGAAGAACGATCAAGATAGATATTAAACAGGTTTTATCTACCCTTACTTAGATATAACGATCAAAACTATTTTGACTACGTTCAGTTAGAAGTAACATTTAAACTTTCTAACACAATTTTGACTACACGCATTCAGAAGTAACATGTTTTGTTAAAACGGAGTTCTTCATATTTTTCATATGAACGAATGACCAAACCATGTATCATAAACAAGATCTTTTCTACCAATACATGACACAATAATCAAAACATGAATCATTGAAATTTTCCTGTCTACCAAGGTATAAAACAATAACTAAACCATATATTATTAGAAGGTTTTTTTATACCAACATATGAAGAATGACTAAACCATATACCATTAAAACCTTCCTGTCTAACAACATATAGAACAATGACCGAACCACTTGTCATTAAAAAGTTACCATCTACCTACATATGAAACAATGACCAAACAATTTATCATTAAAAAGTTACCTTCTACCTACATATGAAACAATGACCAAACAATTTATCATTAAAAAGTTACCTTCTACCTACATATGAAACAATGACCAAACAATTTATCATTATAAAGTTACCTTCTACCTACATATGAAACAATGACCAAACAATTTATCATTAAATAGTTACCATCTACCTACATATGAAACAATGACCAAACAATTTATCATTGAAAAGTTACCATCTACCTACATATGAAACAATGACCAAACCATGTATCCTTAAAAAGTCACCTTCTACCTACATATCAAACAATGACCAAACTAGGTATTCTTAAAAAGTTCCTGTTTACTTACATGTGAAACAATGACTAAATCATGTGTCTTTAATGAGTTTCTGCTTTCCTATATATGAAAGGATGGACAATCTGCATATCATTAAAATGTTCTTATGTAACTTCATATGATAAAATAACAAAACCACGTATTACTAGAAAGGATCTTGACTATTTTATATGAAGAAATGACCAAACCATTTATCATTTAAATGTTCTTGTCTATTAACGTATGAAACAATGGCCAAACCATGTATCATTAAAATATTCCTATCTAGTAACATATGGAACACTGGCCAAACCATGTATCATTAAAATGTTCCTATCTAGTAACATATGGAACAATGGCCAAACCATGTATCATTAAAATGTTCCTATCTAGTAACATATGGAACAATGGCCAAACCATGTATCATTAAAATGTTTCTTTCTATTAACGTATGAAACAATGACCAGTCCATGTATCATTAAAATGTTCCTATCTAGTAACATATGGAACAATGGTCAAACTATGTATCATTAAAATGTTCTTGTATATTAACGTATGAAACAATAACTAATCCATGCATCATTAAAATGTTCCTATCTAGTAACATATGGAACAATGGCCAAACTATGTATCATTAAAATGTTCCTGTCTATTTACATATGAAACAATGACCAATTCATGTATCATTAAAATGTTCAAGTCTATTAACGTATGAAACAATGACCAATCGACGTATCATTAAAATATTATTGTCTATTAACGTATGAAACAATGATCAATCCATGTATCATTAAAATGTTTAAGTCTATTAACGTATGAAACAATGACCAGTCCATGTATCATTAAAATGTTTCTGTCTATTAACGTATGAAACAATGACCAATCCATGTATCATTAAAATGTTTCTGTCTGTTAACGTATGAAACAATGACCAATCGACGTATCATTAAAATATTCTTGTCTATTAACGTATGAAACAATGACCAGTCCATGTATCATTAAAATGTTTCTGTCTATTAACGTATGAAACAATGCCCAAACTGTATATCATTAAAATGTTTCTGTCTATTAACGTATGAAACAATGACCAATCGACGTATCATTAAAATGTTTCTGTCTATTAACGTATGAAACAATGACCAATCCATGTATCATTAAAATGTTCAAGTCTACTAACGTATGAAACAATGACCAATCGACGTATCATTAAAATGTTTCTGTCTATTATTATATGAAACAATGACCAATCACGTATCATTAAAATATTCTTGTATATTAACGTATGAAACAATGACCAGTCCATGTATCATTAAAATGTTCCTGTCTATTAACTTATGAAACAATGACCAATCGACGTATCATTAAAATGTTTCTTTCTATTAACGTATGAAACAATGACCAATTCATGTATCATTAAAATGTTCCTATCTAGTAACATATGGAACAATGGCCAAACTATGTATCATTAAAGTGTTTCTGTCTATTAACGTATGAAACAATGACCAATCGACGTATCATTAAAATGTTCCTGTCTATTAGCGTATGAAACAATGACCAATCGACGTATCATTAAAATGTTTCTGTCTATCAACAAATGAAACAATGACCAATCCACGTATAATTAAAATGTTTCTGTCTATTAACGTATGAAACAATGACCAGTCCATGTATCATTAAAATGTTCCTGTCTATTAACGTATGAAACAATGCCCAAACTATATATTAATAAAATGTTCAAGTCTATTAACATATGAAACAATGACCAATCCATGTATCGTTAAAATGTTCACGTCTACTAACGTATGAAACAATGACCAATCGACGTATCATTAAAGTGTTTCTGTCTACTAACGTATGAAACAATGACCAATCGACGTATCATTAAAATGTTTCTGTCTATTAACGTATGAAACAATGACCAGTCCATGTATCATTAAAATGTTCCTGTCTATTAACTTATGAAACAATGACCAATCGACGTATCATTAAAATGTTCCTATCTAGTAACATATGGAACAATGGCCAAACTATGTATCATTAAAATTTTCTTGTATATTAACGTATGAAACAATGACTAATCCATGTATCATTAAAATGTTCCTATCTAGTAACATATGGAACAATGGCCAAACAAGGTATCATTAAAATGTTTTTGTCTATTTACATATGAAACAATGACCAATTCATGTATCATTAAAATGTTCATATCTAGTAACATATGGAACAATGGCCAAACTAAACATTTTAATGATACAACGTTAATAGACAGAGAACATTTTAATGATACGTCGATTGGTCATTGTTTCATGCATGGATTGGTCATTGTTTCATACGTTAATATACAAGAACATTTTAATGATATCGATTGGTCATTGTTTCATATGTTAGTAGACTTGAACATTTTAATGATACACGGATTGGTCATTGTTTCATACGTTAATAGACAGGAACATTTTAATGATACGTGGACTGGTCATTGTTTCATACGTTAATAGACAGAAACATTTTAATGATACATCGATTGGTCATTGTTTCATACGTTAATAGACAGATACATTTTAATGATACATGGATTGGTCATTGTTTCATATGTTGATAAACAGAAACATTTTAATGATACGTCGATTGGTCATTGTTTCATACGTTAATAGACAGAAACATTTTAATGATACATAGTTTGGCCATTGTTCCATATGTTACCAGATAGGAACATTTTAATGATCCATGAATTGGTCATTGTTTCATATGTAAATAGACAAGAACATTTTAATGATACCTTGTTTGGCCATTGTTCCATATGTTACTAGATAGGAACATTTTAATGATACATGTATTAGTCATTGTTTCATAAGTTAATATACAAGAAAATTTTAATGATACATAGTTTAGCCATTGTTCCATAAGTTACTAGATAGGAACATTTTAATGATACATGGACTGGTCATTGTTTCATACGTTAATAGAATCATTAAAATGTTCTTGTCTATTAACGTATGAAA
>NW_013669954.1:54065-85946 GCF_000517525.1 Limulus polyphemus
AACGTATGAAACAATGACCAATCGACTTATCATTAAAATGTTTCTGTCTCTTAACGTATGAAACAATGACCAGTCCATGTATCATTAAAATGTTTCTGTCTATCAACGTATGAAGCAATGACCAGTCCATGTATCATTAAAATGTTTCTGTCTATCAACGTATGAAGCAATGACCAATCGACTTATCATTAAAATGTTTCTGTCTCTTAACGTATGAAACAATGACCAGTCCATGTATCATTAAAATGTTTCTGTCTATCAACGTATGAAGCAATGACCAATCGACTTATCATTAAAATGTTTCTGTCTCTTAACGTATGAAACAATGACCAGTCCATGTATCATTAAAATGTTTCTGTCTATCAACGTATGAAGCAATGACCAGTCCATGTATCATTAATATTTTCATGTCTATTAACGTATGAAACAATGACCAAACCACGTATCATTAAAATTTTCATGTCTATTAACGTATGAAACAATGACCAAAAAACGTATCATTAAAATGTTCTTGTCGACCGCTAATGTGGGAAAACGACCTAAGTATACATATTTTAACAGTTTGTTTGTTGTTGTTTTTACTATCTTCACTTGGAAATAGTTCATAGTAAGATTCGAATTCATAAAACTCTAAATTTTATTTTTGTATACATTAACGAAGCATTTCACAACTTTAAACAGTTTAAGATCCGAAATATAAAAAGGCTAAACTGGTGTTGTACACTTCCATCTAGATGTGAGATAGTACAATCTCTGTACGAATATACCTTGCTAAGTGTTGTACAATGTTAATTTAGGAAGCACGTTGCTGTGTCATTCGCAAGCGTCTGTTTCACAACTAGGAGGTCGTCTAATCTCTAACGTAGAAACTTATTTCTACTCTTCTTTTTATCACGTGGGGTCTTGTTAATTTCTTACCACAGTTTCCGTTGGTAGCTTGAAATATTTCTATTTTGTCTGTGTGTGAATTTAAATATATTCGTTTTAGTCTCTGGCACCAGGTGTTTACTTTTCCTCTTTGATTATCTCAGAGATAGAACATTTTAATGAAATAAAGTCTACAATGAGCTATCATAAACCGAGTCTGTTGTCTTTATTTGGAACTGTATTTCAAGTTGAAATAACGATAAAAAATATCATATTAACAACCTGTAGGGTGTGCCTAGATTTATAACGAGCAGCGCCTGCTGTTTAAATTACATTAACAACCCTTCAAAATTTATGTTTGATAATTAGGTAGTTTTTCCCTTTCCCTTAAATTGACCAGCCAGAAGAAAACTATAACGTATAAGGCAAATTTCTTTCCTCTTCAAGAGACGGTTTGTTTGTCAGATGTTACAGTAATCATCTGATACATTGTCTCTTCAGCAATATCTATCAAGTGAAATTATATTCTGCTTGTTATAGTGATCATCGTAGGGATAGTCACTTCAGTTGTATCAATGAAATGACAGTATATCCATGACATGTTAAAGTAATCAATCATTCGGTGGATTATCTCTTCAGCTATCTTTATTAAACTACAGTACGTCTACAAAGTATTAAAGTAGTCTCCCGGTGGATAGTTTCTTCAGCTGTCTCTGTTAAGTAACATTATATCAATAAAGTCTTAAATTATTCCACCCATGGATTGCATCTTCAGCTATTTCTATCAACTGAAAGTGTATCAGTAAAATGTTAATCATCTCATGGATTTTCTCTTCAGACATATCTATCAAGAGACAGTATATATATATATATATATGTGTGTGTGTGTGTGTGTGTATTCATATATATATATATGAAATGTTAAAAATCATTCGATTTCATAGTCTCTTCGGCTATATTTATAAAGTGACACTAGCTTCTTGTTGTTATAGTTGCCATCACAGCAACATTTATCAAGTGACAATATATATATATATATATATATATGTGTGTGTGTGTGAAATGATAATGTAACCATCCAAATGGATAGTCTCTTCGGCTATATTTATAAAGTGACACTAGCTTCTTGTTGTTATAGTTGCCATCACAGCAACATTTATCAAGTGACAATATATATATATGTGTGTGTGTGTGTGTGTGAAATGATAATGTAACCATCCAAATGGATAGTCTCTTCAGCTATATCTATCAAATCACAATATGTCGATGAAAAGCTATGTATGTCCATGACTTACAAGGAAAATAAAATCCGCTCAAAACGGCCTGTTTGTAATTCTTCTTCTTATTATTATTCTCTTGCCAGTCTACAACAAAAATAACTTTGTATATTGCACCCAAACCTTTTCTATAATACGAGATAAGGTACTGCGAAGGTCTTAGGGGTATTGAAAAATCGATTTGTTTTTTCTATATTTTACATAAGCTAAAAAATTGCATAATTCTAGTGTAAACGATGTTATCATTACCCCCTTGAAGTGAGCTTTCTTACATATATCTGTGTTCTTTTAAAAAGCATACGTACAGAGTGAAACAGGTATTACCAGCCAATAATAGATGAACATTGGATGACTGTAACATGTAGATACTGAATGCTTTGTACACTGTACAATCGTTGTCTTTAGGGAGCCAACCACTATATTATGTATGAACTGAAAACCGTATCAGCTAGCAACTAGTTATGTTTATTATCATTACAATGTATAAAGTTAGCTGCCATATAAAGTACTCCTTTGCCCAAAGTTGAGCATAAAAAAAAGCCAGCAAATAGGATAAATAAAAATTGCGAATTCAAAAACCTGCAAATAGGGATAATAAAAAATCAAGAAAACAATGCTGGTGATACTGTAGACATTATTTACTCAAACTAAAAATCCCTATTTTGACTCAACCAAATGCAATTCTAGGTAACAGCATGAAGATCATCCTTTCTAATCAAATTACTGCATGTAATACTAATAAAGGAACTGTAACTGTGTTTATTAATTCGTTCTCTCTTTGTTGTTGTTGTTGTTGCTGTTTCATCTATGCATCGTCGTGACCATTTGCTGTAATGTAGTAAACATGATCCCAGACAATGTGACTAATTATTTATACGCTGTTATTGTAGTTACAGCTTCCTAAATAATACTCTCGTCTCTTCTTTTAACTTCTAGTGCGATTTTAATATTTGATGTTGGTAAAATTCTCTATTGTTCAAATTTCATTGTCATTTCAAAATGTTATTTTGTTATTTGTTAAAGATTTTTCCGTATCTAGTGTTTCAACTAAAGATAATTGTGTGCATGTTTTCTTTTCAAAAGCGTATTAAGTTTAGAGAAAATAACAAAGGCAAATCCATTTAAAATCGACTATTTTATCCTGTGTGATAATGTTTGAATGAGTCAGTGCGGATTTTACGGTTGTATCTCAATCAGTGGTAAAGCATCAGGAAGCACAACTAAATACTGAGACATAGACATAAGATCAACAATGAACACGTTATCCATGTAAATGTTAGCCACACATGATGAACATATGTTCATGTTTGTAGCAGTCACGCGTGATAAACATTTATCTATGTAGGTATAATAGTAACGTGTGATGAACATATATATCCATCTATGAATGTAGTAGTCAAGCGAGATGAATGTATAACCATGTACGTGAGCGTAAATATGTTTCTCATTTTCCAGGGGGGCAAGTGCTTTCTCCCCCTATGCGGACACCCATGTCCATGTACGTAGTAGCCAAACGAGATGAACATATATCTATGTATGTAGTAGTCAAGCGAGATGAATGTATAACCATGTACGTGAGCGTAAATATGTTTCTCATTTTCCAGGGGGGCAAGTGCTTTCTCCCCCTATGCGGACACCCATGTCCATGTATGTAGTAGTTAGGATTTTATTGTTGTTTTTTCAAAATTTTTCAAGGGTTATCTGCCGATAGTCATCCCTAATTTTGAACTGCTAGGCTAGTGAGAAGAAAGCTAGTCAACAGCACTCGACACCAACTTTTGTGTTACTATTAGCTGATCGAATAGTGGAAATGACCGTTAATCTCATAGCACATCAACGGCTCCAATGTGAGATTTTTCAGCAATAGTCTGGTTCATCATAACGCAATGTATATTGTTTTAACAATTCAATACAGTTTGGAATAATAATAATCATTGCGTATAAGCCCCCCGGTGGCTCAACGCTAAGTCTACTGGCTTATAACGCTAAAAACTGGGTTTCGATACTCATGGTGAGCACAACATTGATAGCCCATTGTGTAGCTATGCGCTTAACAACAACAACAACATTGTGGATAAATGTATTCACCATACTGCGTATACTGCTATTTCAACTAAAAAAACTACAATGTTGTGATCTCATTAGTCTATAAATAAAATTTACCGGCGATTTGAAGACGTAGAAAGTATGGGAGACAGGACCGAAAACATTGATTTTTGTGTAATAAACACGCATCACTCTATTGCTTATCACTGTTTTTTTGTTGTTGTTATTGTTAAGACACTTTCTTTTGTTTTACCATCCTTTTCTGTCCCGCGGTAATAAATCTACTAAGCTCTGATCTAACCTTAAATGTATGCTTTTTGTGATATTTTCCCAGATGTCTATGTTTATTTGGACGTCATAGATTAACGCTTGTGGGGCATCTTGTAGCACGTGCATGACCGACTGGATCCATCTTTTAGACTGGCGATACATGAAAACAGGTGCACACAACATAGCGGGCAGGAAGACATTTTTTCAAGTTTTCAAGCAGTTGAACTGCTTCAATAATGTTGTTGAAATATTCTGCTGACGCACTGGGTTTTTATCAGGCAGAATTATTCGATCTAAACATGTCACGAAAACAAATGTTAGAAACCTTAGTTTGGGGTAGAAGCCTTGCACGAAGTGAACAGGCATTACGTTAATTAATTAGAATAATCTTGACCCTTTATCAGCTTGTTTTTACAACATAGGTTGAAGTCTATAGAGCAGCTGTAACAGTAATTGTACAAGAAATGTTGTCATAAATCTATTATCAAACCAGTATGGACAGATACAATACTAGTTGTCACTGACTTAAGATGGATTCCCTGAGACAATTTGTAATGTATTGCGTTAAATTATCACAAATAAGAACTTCGTAGAACATTGTAGAAGAGCCTATTTGCAGGGAAAATTTTCATGAAATTACAACAACTGTGAATTTTAAAAGTATTAAATTGATTCAGATCATCTGATCAAGGTACCAATGATAATATGATATTCTTCCCCTTCTGGCGTCCATCTTGTGGTTATTCTGTTTGATTTTTTATCGCGTAAAACATTTGTGTCATTAATATTTGATCTTTCAATTTCAAAACCTTTAAAATTTCAGATGTTAAAATATATCAATATTGGTGTTTTTGTAGCTATATTTTTTATAATGTGATAAATCTTGAGAGTTGAGACAACGATTACTTATGTAGATTAACTTTCAGGAACTGTAAAGAATATTCAACGTGTCAAGTTTGTTTGCTTTATGTTTTACCTTTTACTTTGTTATCACATAATAATCCTTGTGACTTTGACGTATCCATTACAATGATTATTAATTTTCAAGAGATATCTATCAGTTTTAAAAGTTTCACACATTGCCGGTTTTTATCGCTTGTTATGATATATTCTTTTCTCTATTACAAATCACGCTCTTCTTAATATATTCTTTTCTCTATTACAAGTCACGCTCCTAATAGAGCAAAGAATATATTAAGAAGAGCGTGATTTGTAATAGAGAAAAGAATATATTAAAAAGAGCGTGATTTATAATAGAGAAAAGAATATATTAAGAAAAATCACGCTCTTCTTAATATATTTTTTTCTCTATTACAAATCACGCTCTTCCGCCTACATTTATTGTCGATTATGTTTGTTGTTAAACTATACAAAGGACTATTTGTGTTCTACCCACGGTGAGTGTAGAAACACGGTTATTGTTTGCGCTATAAGATCTCAGACTTACCTCTGAGCCACCGGCTGGGTGGAAGGGGGCTTTCTTGACGATTTAGTGCAAGACTAAAATAAAATCACATAGGGATTTCATATAGACTTCTTATTTATGCAGTGATATACTCTCGGCAAGAGTGGATAAAAATGTCAATATTGTCGTAAATATTATCTCATTAAACCTCTAACTTTCACTTTGTTTAATAGATTATTTTATTTGAAATCTTTACGATTCTTAACCAGAAAACATCCTCTCATTGGAACTACGTGTGTCATGTTATTAAATTCTTATCGCACAAGAGCTAAAATAACTTTTATGAATAACCTTACCAGACGGCAGTCCTGCTTTCAAGCTACAATACTTAAATGTTTAATTTGTGAAAAGAACCAGATGTTTCCATAAGTGAAAGAAACGTTGGTTTATTTCAGAAACAACACGAATTGGTTAGTGTAACTAACACAGACTCGTTACAAATATCAGATGAAAATAGATTACTGTATGAACGTTACAGTGATGAGTTTGTCTATTTTACACTTGACGTCACAAGTTTTCTGTCCGCCATCTTGAGTGACAGGCTGTAGTTCCCAACCACACATCAATCGAGACTAACATTAAGAATTGTACTGGTATAACAACAATTACATAATGGTTACCTTTTGTGCGTTAGTAAATTGTTCGACTAAAGGTGATAGAGTTAAAGATAAGTCATTTTTCAGCTTGTCTAAAATGATTGAGATTTAAAGAGAGAAAACTAGTTACTAAAAAGTTACTAGTTAGGCCTACACTAGAGTCTGTTCTATACTTTTGTTGCTTGTAAGTTTAAAAATCGGTTGAAATATAATCAATTGTCAGTTTTTACTTATAATAATAATCTAATGAAATCGTTTTACATGGAAACAATACATATTTAAAACTTGTGGTTTAAATGCCGAAACGTTAGAAATCAATAGGCCTAAAATCTGTGATGAAAATCACGTTAACTATAGGTGTACGTGTTTTTTTTTCCTTCATATTTTTCTTAATTTATTCATTGCGGGTTCAAAATCGGATGTGTGTGTCTTTGTTTTTTTTTTATGGAAGTGAATTAACACAAATCCTGGCCTTTTAATTCACTACAATGTGGTTGTTAATTACTAATGTTAAATCCAACTAACAAACAAGTAACAGTAGGCTTCCGCATTAGTGGAGGTTCTTAGATCTTCTAAAATGTATGGACTTATAATAGATATATATCACGATTCTTATATCTTGACATCATGACTTCACTCGGTTTTATGAATGGTGTACGGATCAATTTTATCAATGAACGACAATTTTATGAAATATCTAGCCTTTTCTTCGCTATCTAAAATAAAATGTGTCAAAAGGCAATTGTTTATCGGGTTCCTTAACTCTAGAACACCAGCATGGTTAATTTTGTATACATGTTTAATTCGTATGGGGTCATAGTGACCCCACGTTGGCGTTCTAAGGTTCAACACTTGTTTTGTTCTGTCCGCCATATTGGTAGATCTCTTGTTATATATGATGGCGCCGTATCATAGTTACTAAAACACTTTATTGTTAAGCGCCAATGGCTCTCTTTGCCTACCCATAGTGATAAGGTTGTTATTGTTTTGTGTGCCAACAGTACTTCCGTCTTCGAGTTAATATTTTCTGTTTGATTTCTTTCAAGGTAAAGTTTTCTTAAAAAGTTTATTAAACTTGAAAGATTATTACTAAAAAACGTTTCATAAAGATAAAATAATTTACAGAATTTTTGTTGGATTTTTCTGCATGCATAATATGGATTTACCACGTGACATGTTATTTTGTCCTTAATGTTTCTTATTCATAATTTTGTTGTTTCAGAAACGTAAAGTGCGTGTTACCTGTTTCAAAATAGATTTCATAAATGGATATCGAATAATCCAAGGACTATATTTCCATCATCAATTACATGTGTTTCTAAGACTATTTGGGAAATGTTTTAATCTGCAACTCGCACTTTGATCGCGGAAAAACGTTATTTAAAGATGGCGGCACTTGCGTAACTCTGACGTAAGAAAGTAGCCGTTACTGATCTCTATACTGAAATGGACTGCACATTGCCTCGTGTCACTGTTTTGACACTTGGCGTCAAGCGGCAGCCATATTGTTGGTCCATAAATTATCGAGTGTAACCTACCACCTTAATGGCAAGAATATCCAAGTGATGGTTGAATGCTTTGTATTCGTTTCACTCTTTCAGTTTTGTTGACCTCACTCTTATGGTGTCTCTTGCCACAGCACTATGTACATTTTAATTTATTTGTATACCACTTTTTTTAGTAACCATGAAAATAAAATAGTATATAAATTGCAAAAATATTTGTTTGTAGAATTGGGATGGCAAAAATAAAAAGAGCAATAAGTCACAATATTGTGTTGGTCTAAATTTATTTTATTGCCATCTGCTATATTATTAAAAATGAAATGATAAAGTTCGGTATAAACCTATACAAGTCTGTAGTAAACTAATAAATATAGTATAAACACAATTCAAGGCTTAAAATTAAAAGAGTTCAAAACTATTAAATGTTGCAATTGACTGTTTCTCAGTAGAGCATAAAAGTCTTATTTTGAATACCATATATTTACACAAGTATACAAATAAGGTGCATATATTACGAAATTGGGTAAGCTGTACTATAATATTCATATGTATATTTTTTTACATTTAATTATAATACAATTAGTTGATAAATTTGTTTTATACACTTTGAATTTTGTGCAAATATTTTTCGTAAATTCCATACAGTTTGAAACTACTGGTGTTAAATAAAGTTAACTTTTCTCAGTTTTTCGCAACATTTGCAGATTATTGTGTAGTAAGGTGATGCATTCATATATAACACAAAATTGAGGGCTATCTGCGTAGTCGTCCCTAATTTAGCAGTGTAAGACTAGAGGGAATACAGCTAGTCATCACCACCCACCGCCAACTCGTGGGCTACTATTTTACCAACGAATAGTGGTATTGACCGTCACATTATAACGCCCCCATGACTGAAAGGGAGAGCATTTTTGACGTGACTGGTATTTGAACCACATGTCCAACACAAAATCAAACACTTTATCAAACTGTTAACATGGTTATCTCCTTTGTTTTAAAATCGACAAGTTTCTTGCACAATACATTCTTTTTTGTATCATTTTGAGTACATAACCAGCCATGTATCCTATGGCTATTTCCTTATAGGGAGAAAAGGGTGTTCAATTTGGTGTATTATCGTAATTATAGTCATTCTGTATAGACTTACCTACTTCTAGATCATACCAGTGTATCACACACATACCTAACGCATCTGCAGAACCACAAGGAAATGCAATGTGATCCTTTGGGAAATTTAAAATTAGTGTTTCATCCTGGCCAGTGCAGTTGTCTGTTGCTTTTACTTCATGATGCATGAACAATCTTTTATATGCAGCCGTGAACTGTCAAACAGTAGAGTTATTACAACCAGAGGATAACCTAACAGTAGCAAAAAAAATTTCAAGTGATCTTGGCTTAATTTATGTCAAAAGGTGCTTATAGTTCCACATTATTGCTGTACAGACTTGATTGCAGTTAGAAACCCAATAAATGATGTTTTAAGTTGAGTTGCATATATTCTTTGCCTGGTAATGTCTGTTAACTGGAAAATATAATATTCTGTTTCTACTAAAAAAGGTTTCCAAATCGACCCATTAGACTCTTTGTAATGTTTAACCAATGGATTTCTGGAGTTGAACAAATCAGTATATCAAATGTACTTATAAATTTAACTGTGATCTTACTTCCCTTAAACTTAGGCAAGTTCAAATATTTGTTGCAGAATATTATGGAGTCTGCCATAAAAGTTAAAGTTTATGTTGCAAAATTGACTTTCATATCTTTGCTTTTGCCTTTGAATGTGCATTGATCTTAATTTATTTCCTAGGTGTAAGCCTTCTTCTTTTTGCAATTTGTGCAAATCAGTAATGAACTGCTATTTAACATTTTCATATGCAAAAGCATTTCGAATGAGTTTTAGCATGTGGCATATATCAAATATGACTTAAATTGTGCATTGCTAGGATAGAAAAACCATGGCTACAAGTTTTCTGGTGACATATTGGCACCCAGTTATTCCAACATGGAGAAGTGGTAACTTAGCCAATCACAAACAAGTGTCATGGTTGTAATCTCAACATCTGATAGCTTATCAAGCATATTCTCACGAAGTTTGCTCGTTCTTCATACAATTAATAAAGAACAAGTTGTTTAGAAAAACAACCATAAACACCAGCTCATCAATGCCAAGAAGAGTTTGCTCGTTCTTCTCCTTTCATACAATTAATAAAGAACAAGCTGTTTAGAAAAACAACCATAAACACCAGCTCATCAATGCCAGAAGAGTTTGATCGTCTTCTGTATCTGTACCAACATCAACATATTCAAGAAATTTATTTCCATCCCATTCCACATGTTTTCTTATGGTTCCTTCTTTTCCTGTTTTGGCACTTTGTTTTAATGCATCAAGTACTTTTTGTGTAATGTCTGGTACTCCATTAATGCTTTCATACCACTTGAGAATAACAGATGAATGTAGTAACGCAAGAGTGAAAGTACGCCTTACATAATTGTAGGTTTTGGTGCAATGAAACTGCAGAGTCAAAGTAAAAGACCGCAAAAGACTTTGCTTTTCAAGGCAATTTCATTTCCTGTTAATAATCAATCTCCTTTTAAAGATTTCTAAAGAGATACTACATTCGCTTTTATCCCCCCCCCCCAGTGGCACAGCGGTATGTCTACGGACTTACAACTCTAGAGACCGGATTTCGATACCCGTGGTAGGCTGAGCACAGATAACACATTGTGTTGTTTTGTGCTTAATTACAAACAAACAAACATTCACCTTTAATGAAATAACAATTGGTTTTACATGCCTGTTATTTTGTTAAGAAAGCTTTAACTTTTTCCTGTGTTCAAATGATCAACTGTTTTGTGTGTATATATATATATATTATTTTTTCGGTTGCAGGACTATCACTCACTTCATAGGTACTATCCAGAAGCACGTATCTTCAGCATTGCTTGCTCTGTACAGATGTTATACTTGGGGTAGCTGGTTCTGATGTGCTTGCAAATAAATCACAATATTTAATTGAATCAGTAATTTAGTAAAGGCACTTATATATTTTCTTTTTTTAATAAGTACTTTATTACATAGATAACCTGTTTTATTACTTAACTACTGCAATTATTATCATATTTCTTATTAACTGTTAACTTCTACAGAAATGCTATAGTACCATTCAAGAAAAAAACTATCTGTTTGTATGAACAGAAATAGCAACAAGAACCATTATTTTGGTTACGTATAGAAATACGCTTCTTTAAACAGAAGTGTTTTTATAATTGGTTAGTAGATGTCAAATATTTTAGCACTATTTTAATTGAGATGTTAAGTTCTTAATCCAATACGGAATAGATTGTTATGAGTATTCAACTTCAAATATATTAACAATTTTCTGTTGACTAGTGTCTTGACAGTACTATAAACCTATGTGTGATGTAAATTTATTTATTTTACTTATTTTGTTTTGTTATAACAAACTTTATCTAGAAAATCATTAAACAATTAAAAAACTTTACTTAGTAACGAATTCAAACAAAACAAGACAGCTGAACATCGACAAAAGTTTTCTCAGAATATACAACCCGATTTTCATTAGGCTAAAGAAACATTTGAATAAAAAAAAGAAAGGGATACTCCTAAGTCAAAACGATAATATACCTTTTTCGGGTGCTCAGGAAATACAGTGGGCATAGCGTTATCACTCAGATGAGCATTTTGACCTGTTCTATCAAAACATTTTTCTTCAACCTGGAGGTTTTTCACTTGTTTCTATCCGAATATTTACAATCCATTTTTTCAACAGTTCAGATTGTCTCCATGGAAAACTGTAGGAAATCAATTAAGTTGACAAATACTATACCGTAATAAAACTATATGTGTGCTAAAAAGTCAGAGTTCGCCTCAGTTAAGTAACGTTACTGTCATTAAGCTTCAAGTTACTATATCTAACAGTGTATGTGTTGGCAGTGGTGAATCAATTTATCCTAGTTTACTTACAGAGAAAACACACACTCACACAAGAACGTGAATTTACCAGTGAAACGACATTGACCCAGCTTTTGGTCTATTGTTACAAGTCCATGCAACAAACATTGGCATTTTTACCTTAGGTATGGGCAACTGTACACCACATCTTAGGAACTAATATACGACAAGGGACCAACAAGATGGCCACTTTGTAACTTTCTTTCTGTCTAGCGAAAATTACGAAACATTTTATCGCGCCATGTAATGTCTAGAAAGTATCACGCGAAGTGCGTTTATAATTGTTTTATAGATGTGACGTCATATCTATCTCGGGCAGAATTGGCGCCAAAATAAGCTTCAATAGCAGAGTTGCACAACAAGCAAACAGGAGCGCTCTGTTAATAAACTTGTTGAGTTTTCCAAGAGCTAAATCTGTGAAAAAAAAACATAGGTGATTAAAGGTGCTTTAAAGAGCTATTGAGCAAAGATTAAACTCTGGTTTGTTCAAACAACCTGGATATCTTATTAGGAGGGGGAATATTCATATCTGACATCAACCAGTGGGAAACGACAAGAAATAGTTTCAATGTTACGTTAACTGTACATTTCATTTTCAGTAGGTAAGATCCATATATATAGCGCGAAATATTAAAAACGGACACTTAATGACCTCGCAACAGCCACTAATGTCCTGTAGAATTGTTGCGCTCCTGAGGGTAAGTTCCGATTGTATGAAGGCCGTTGTCATTTTTGACCTTTAGTAAACCTGTGTGTCCAGTCGTTCTCGGTATTCGTTTCGCAAGGTTGCACAATAGAGCCTCGTTGTATGGATTTGGATTAACTGGTTCATATGTGGGATCCCAAAATTAAAACTTTTCACCATAGCAAAGAATAGCTCTCGAATTTTTCCGTAAATTCTCTTTCACTGCCCGAACACTCTCCAGTTCTTGACTAAGTTATATTAACACCAAATCATTGCTTTCTTGATCACTTTTTTGTGTCAGACCTTTTACTCGAGAGAAGAAATAGCGAGTGCATTTATTGTTTTATATAATTACTGGTTTGTTCAGTGACTTATACACATCATTGCCATCTAAGCTTGTTATTATCATATTAAAATACTAGCTGGAGTATCCGTCCCTTGGACGGAAGTTATGTCAAATTCATCATTAATGAAAGGTTATCTTAAGACATGAAAAGTTGCTTCCCTTATTTGTAATTGTAAAAAATACCCATGAAAACTGCAAGACATAAAATATGAAACTGCAAATTTGAATGTATCTTCGTATGGACCTAATGAACCTCCATACCAAATTTGGTAATAATCCATTCAGTCCTTGCGAATTAGTTACATGAACATACAACAGATAACAAACAGTACTATTTATATAGATTCGTACACTAGAAGTATATTAATTGCTTGTCTATTGAAATTAAATATCTAATTAGCTGAATTAGTTACATGAACATACAACAGATAACAAACAGTTATATTTATATAGATTCGTACACTAGAAGTATATTAATTGCTTGTCTATTGAAATTAAATATCTAATTAGCTGAATTAGTTACATGAACATACAACAGATAACAAACAGTTATATTTATATAGATTCGTACACTAGAAGTATATTAATTGCTTGTCTATTGAAATTAAATATCTAATTAGTTGAATATCTGTCTCTTTTATTTTAAATATCAAACTTTAATTGATCGTGTGTTTTAAGAATAGAACAGTTTCTAAAATACCATAGTTCAGTATACCCAAATAATGAATAACTGTAACACGTGTATAGTTAATGGAAAACAAAGAAACAAACTGCACATTGCATTATTTTGTTATTATAATATTGAGAATTAAAATGATTCATGTGTAAAGTTAATGAAAAATAATTGAATTATGTTGATAAGGATATTAATAAGAAACAAAAAGACTCAGGTTGATTTGAAAAACTACACGTATTATTACGTTATAATAACCATAAAAAAGATTAATGTGCTTAGTTAACGGAAAACAAAACTGTACAATGTGTTACTCAGAATAATAAGAACCAAAATGGTTCGTAAAATATAATTATCATGTGTTACATAGTCAGAATCATAAGAAGTGTGTAATTCATGAAAAAGCAACTCTTTGTAGACTTGATAGAAAGAGGTAGTAACAATGTAACTACACTTTGAACGTAGTGTGGTGTGACGTTTAAAGACAATATTTGAATATATATATATACATGTCTGCATTACCGCTGAAAATAATAAAATATATATTATGAATAGTCGTTATCTTCACTCAGTGCTAAGGGTAAGAAATTTAAAGAATTAACAACACTGTTGTTTAAATTATTCAAGCTTCTAAAACTCAAACTGTCAATTCTGTTTTCATGCAACTCAACTTTCTATTTAATTCATAGTTCAGTTTTAAAATATTATGTGTTATATTTATTATTTTCATTAGCGTAAATTTGAAATTACTCCCTCGCTACTTCTAATAAGTGTTAGAAGAATACAACGAATAAAAAGAAATCTCCCTCGAACACCTCTATAACTAACCTTTTAATCAAACTTTGCGTTAAATGTGTAAAACATCTGGTATTAATTACAATAACAAAATATAAATGATGTGCATACCTTTTTTTCTTGTTAATAGCATTACAGCGATGAAAACACAGTTAATACGTAAATGGCGATACCGTCTCCGCACGTATTTCGCATTACGGGTTATATTGTTAGAAATGTGTACACGAAAAGTGGAATAATTCATCATTTTACTTTCGATACTTTTATTCGAATTCGACGTTTATTGACGTTTTTCTTGAACTTTCCTAATTATGCTTCCTGATCAAACTGGACAGGCGTCGTTGACCTCTTGACTTTCCAACTATTTGCTGGCCATTCTAATCGTGATAAGGATACAGTTAAAACAATGGAACTCTTACATTGAAACCGGTTTATGTATACATGTCGTCCTTGGCCAACAACTTCTGCTCCCTAAAACAACTAGAAGTAAGGAGCGTTGTATGGCCACACCTGTTACTGATCCACACGGTTTAAACACGGCTTGACAGGTGTCCAACTGGGCTAAGATTCATTAACACGGATAACCTCAGGGTCCAGTTTAATGGTCAGCAAAAGACACGGGATATCACGCTGAATAACTTCGGTTAAACTTGAAACTGTGGAAATGATCATTAACTTAGATGTTCTCAAACTGTGGGTTATGACCCACAGGGAGGGATCGCGAGAGACTTCAAGGGGAATTGTGAAGATATAACATATATCTTTGATTTTATTTTAATACTAATATATTCAAAGAGTTGCTTCATTTATCATTTTCTTCTATGTTTGGTTGTGGTACAGGGAAAGACCCATTGTAGTCTCACCAAATAATGAGATTTTACCGTCAATCTTATAGCCCATCCATGGCCCTAAAGAACGGATCTCGTTTTCTCGAAAATGTGGATTCACAGTCCGGGCATGCTAAACGCTGAATCATGCGCGGTTCTTCTTTTTATTATTTTACATGTTTTGTGACTGACTGTTTTAAGTTGTGGAATACCTTAATTATAAACTGTATGTGTAGAATTATATTATTGTACTAGCGTGAGAACAGTAGTTATTTTGTATTGATTATATAGTTACTTAACAAATGAGGTTATGAATGTTCGCCCTCTCAAAAAGGGGTTCCAAGCGAAAATGTTTGAAAATCCCTGTATTAGCCGTTCACACGTGTGTAGGTGGTATCTTGTTTTTTGCTGAAGTACTTCCTTTAATGTAATCCCGAAACATAGGAGACGAACGTCCTGTGAAATATCGGGATATTTGAACTTGCTTTGGAAGCTTCACAGACATTTCTCAATAATATTTCAAATTGATATAGTGATTTTTGTGCACATAAAGACTACTTGACAGGTTGCTATAGATCCATGTTTCTTCAATGTCTCTCTGCCTATCTTCTTTCACGGTGAGTTTAGCCATTGTATTCAAGGTGTTGATTGTGTTGAATAAACTTGAAGTAACACCAAATCAAGACAGGAGAAACTCGTGAAGCATAGTTCACATATCTGATTAGTTTTGTATATTTTTTCAGACTATCTTACTTGTCTCTTTTATCTGTTTCTTTCTATCGTTGTGCTCGTTATGTCTATTGTATTTATACTTGTGAATTATTCTGTGTTTATAGATTTAACTCTCTCTCTTTGTATATCTATATAGATAATACTCACTGACAGATATAGGTCTTTATATCTGATAAGTTCCATATTTTCTATTAAGGCTTAATATACAAGCGTTTCATTTTACTGCAATGAGCTCACAGAATTTTGGAAATCGATTTCATTTTGACAAGTGCTTTCCAAGTTATGTGTTTATATCTATATATAATTCCTGAGTAGCAAGAGTTTTAGTAACATATATATGATAGTTCTGACTTTTGCCATTCCAGAATACTTGCTAAAAGTTCAGTGAAACAACTAATTTGAAATACACGCTCTTCGATGCAGTACTGGAATACACACGTGGATCAACGGATGTAAGTGTAAAATCGTATAACTCATGCATACGTCACATTATCTAATCACGTGCTAACAACGTTTAAAATATGCCTATAGCTTACACTTTATAATGCACGCGCACCTCGGATTGGTAAGTACCTTAGAAATGCATATACTTATTTCCTGTTATCGAGTTATTTCTTAATATTCAATCTTTATTAGTAAATAGGATCAGCTCAATAAATATGACAAATCTAACATAATTTTGAAAACGTTTTCGATGATATCTATATATTTGTGTTGTAGAAACAACAAAATTAAAGCTGTCCGCTATATATTACGTTTTTGTCACAAATTACTACGTAATGCTTGTTGCGAGGAAAAGAAACGCACTTACAAAATAATAATTATTATCTCTGCGTTTAGTAGAATACGTTTTAGGCAGTTCGGAACGTCTATAATCCCCTGCACATATGTGCAGGAATAATATTCTTGTCAACGATTAGAAGCACGTTTCTCTTAAAATAATTCCGTTCAAGAAACAAACGACTTTAAACTCTCATTTAACTATCGGAGTATTATCATAACATGGACATGAAATTAATTAATGAATTTTGCATAAGTGGTCTAGCTATCAACCATTATTCTAAGAGAGTTGTAACTGACTTTAACTCCTCATCCTTACGTGGCCAAATGATAAAACAAAAAACATCGGTGTTTCAAGTAATTTTTCTTGATTGATTTTACTGTTTCACCACTGTCGTTTCTGGCGAAGAGGTCAACATGCTTCGCCAGTTTCGATTATTTACGCCTGTATTCAGAAGGCAAGAATACGTCAATTGGTTACAACGTAATTAGTCTTACTAATTACACTAACTATATATTGTTTCGCCCAGTTGTGTGTTGACAGTTCTCGATATAAATAATTTACTAAAATGAAGTTTAGGTCCACTATCAAGGAACAATAAGTTTAAATGGATACAAGTTTGGAAATGTTCATGTTGTACTGAAGAGGCCACTTGAAAGTGTCGAAACTTGTATCTATATAGTGGATCTAAACTCTACTTTACGCGGTATTATGTACTTACATACTAATAATGTTGTTTGCTATTCCAATGTATCATGATGAATATATTAAATCATACGTTGGCCCAAGTTGATTTTCTCTAACAATATATAATGTTTCTATACCATGGTAACTCATGGAGAGTAATTAAGTACGCGCACTTTGTTAATTTTTTTTCAAGCGATACAACATGACCGTGTTTGTGTTCTTCTTGATTAACATCGAATTCATTGGAAGATGTAATACATTAGTTTGTTGAATACCATGTTGTATTGTGTGATATATATATACCCATGAACACTGTTTAGCAACAACGAATTAAAGTTGTAGATGAAGATAGTCTAATTTCTAGTTCAAGTTATATCTTCAATACAGCAATATCAACTAGCCTTGTGAACAGGATATTTTTATTAGCCTAATTTCTAATCAAAGCAAGTTACCTACACAGAATAAAACTAAACATATACACCTTGTACTGAGCATATCTAATTAAGTATCATGTTCAAACTATAATGATGTATTGTTTCATCAGGTGGGTACCTCGCTCTTAACGAGATTTTCGATCATATATACATTGTTTAGCCTAAGAAATTTAAAGAAGATTAAATTTAGAAGTTAGACTGTTATAATACAGTATTACAGTATATGTATATATTTGTGTGTGTGTAGTTATATATATATAAGCAATATTCTTCTAACAAATAGCAAAACATTCATGCAGAAGAAATTATAAAAGTGGAATATGATTCGTATAAAATTTTAGTCTTATTTTCTATTTGTTAGAATGTTGAGTATACATGATGTTAAAAGAACAACAGATTTAGACATTGCCAGGTGTTATAGGGCCGAATTCTTTACAGTAGGTGTCGGTGACTTATTGGCGATAAATTTCAACAATAAACGGACAATACACAACCCACTTGTTTTGAAATGATATATTCAAAACAAGTCAAACGTATGAACAAAACTTCGTTACAGTATTGGTTATCACAGTTGTCTCCAGTGACACGTTTTAGTACAAAAAAAAAAGGTCTTTCCCTGAGCACTTTCTTACTTCTTAACTGAGATACATACGCAAGACGATGCCTAGGTTTGTGAATACTGCTTGAAGTTTCATTTGTCTTCAATATTTCAGAACAATAGAGAAGACGATGTTTTCTAGTTCGGTTCGGATTGAAGAAGCTTTTACAAATGCGGCCCCCCAGTGGCACAGCGGTATGTCTGTGGACTTACAACGCTAGAAACCGGGTTTCGATACCCGTGGTGGGCAGAGCACAGATAGCCCTTGTGTAGCTTTGTGCGTAATTAAAAAAACAATACAAATGCGAGCATTCTTCAGCTAGAGTAAAAAATTTTCCACATCGTCTGAGTACATATTTATTAAATTCGAGCAACCTTGATGAATGTCATGAAAGCTACATTTCTTCGGATTTATGATACAGCCGAATATGTCAAGCATCTACGTATATGCCTCTCGTCTTTTTCTTAACTGAGAAATTAGGATCTCATTAGACACTAAGAATGTCTCGACCTTGAATTGATGTTTTCCTCTTAACTCCTTATCTTTTACTGATTCATCAAACTGGTATTGCCCTTTCGGTTTCTTTTTGAATCTATCGCATATTCAGTATAACCAGTTAGCATCTTTCTGAAATGATTCGTAGCTGTTACGGAAAGATGCCACATAATTTTCAAATGACAAATACAACTTAATACCATATCAAGCCCAGTGTCACAATTTAACATATATATACTTCTTAATAGTATTAATATATACTGTGTTGTTGTTGGGCTTAGGATTATTCTACAATACATGTCTGTGACTTGTTAGCGATAAATTAAACGATAAATGGACAGCACGCCCTTCACTTGTTTTCCAAATAATATATATATATATATATTCGGAACAAGTTAAACGTATGTACAACAAATTTTTCATACAATAGAGATTACAGACATATCATAAACACTATATAAGTAGTTTTTTCTAGTGAAAAGTCCACTTAGGCCTATTCAATTGTTTTAGAATTTCAGTTGACAAGCCGAACTATCTTCTCTATAGCTATCGCACTGGTATTCTGGTATTACAATTGTGGTGCAAGTTACCGTAATCGTTTGGTCTTCTTTCTTCTAAATATCCTCTGTTCCTTTTGTCAAAGTGCACTTAGGCTGATTTGATTACTTTAGAACCACGCTTTGACGGAATAAATTCTTCTTCTTATCTCCTTTTCTACTGTTAGTCTTACTCTAACATATTAAATGTTAGGCCTATGTTAATAGTTAGGCCTATCACGTCTACGGTAGTTAACTTCACGCCGAACTTTTTCTTGGCCGCGACTTTACTGTCTTCTGCTATTGTCTGTCTGCTTTTTCTGCTCGTCTCACACTATCTATATGTCTATCACTTATCCGCCTTCTAGAAATCTCTATATTCTTGACGTCAATGTTTTTATTGCACGCGATGTTCGATAGTCTCAACATCAATGACTAATAAACACAACTTCCCACAATCGTCTGCTTTTAACTCTTATTATAACAAAAACTAAACAGTAATAAAATATTCACTCATTAAAATAGATTAATGAATAATATCTAAACTAAATAGCCTTTTATATCATGACACCCAATATTAACTGATTGCAGTTTTTATCATTAAACCTCTTCAAAAGCGTAGTCCAAACACACACCATTAATCCCATATCAAGTGTTTTTAATTTTATTTTTATTCGTCCGGCTTCAATTCTCCGTTTCGGTTTCTCTCCATAGTTTGACTCACGGTTTTGAGTGCAGAAACTACATTAGTGTAACATTGAAACAAAGTATTGCACTCACCCGCATTAACTCTCCAATGGATAACCCCAAAAATATTCAGTGGTTCTTGTTTCAAATGCATTTTCAAAATCCCCCATCGAATGGCTGAAGCAAGAAAAAATATATACAACTGTTACAGTAATTCAAAAAATAAAATAAAATCTTGAACACCACGCTTACAAAGTTCAGGGAATGGGCTGCGCAAGTGTATACATACTAGGCTTTAGGCTGGCACTTTTTATTATAGCTTGTAGGCTATAATATTAGCTTAATTAATTTATAAGTTACTTTTTAAGTACAGAGCAGCTTACTCTTCATCAGAACTTATCGATGATTTTTATTATTACGCACGCGCAGTCCTTTTTCTAGTTTCGTAGGAAGGGTGTTAATTCAGTCTTCATCTGTCTTATGAAAATATTTTCGTTTAGATAACTGGTTTGAGAAAAACATTAAAGCATATTTTTTCCGTAACATTATCTATCATGGGGTAGTTTGCTTGCACTGTGCTGACGTGTGGTCAGACACGCGCCGTGTACACGCCTCCTTGTGGCAGTCGCGCTTGTCACCTGCACGTTCTCATGCGACCTCACTGTGCTAAGAACATTGCTAGAGCGCATTGCGTACCCTATTATTGCTCGGTTGTCCGCGCCCCTGGAGAAGGGCTTGGGAGCCGCTAGAATTTATTGGTGTTCCCAGGTTATCACGAATTAAGTTTGTTACGGGCACTAACACCGTGTTTCCTTAACCGACATTCTGTGTGTCATGTATCAATTCTTAGGAAGGGGGGGGGGGGGGAGATTATGTAAAATGACTAGAAAAATATCTTTGCGTTATGTGGCCAGTTAGGCATAGCCTAATAATGGTAAGTGTGCCGCGTTCTGAATCAGAGGGTTCACATTTCGTTACCCAAAATTAACAACAACAAAATACACGACCCACACTTTGGAGCAGTCGGTACATAATCGCACTATTCGATTAGAGTAGCCCAAGGGTAAGCGGTTGGTGCTGATTAACTATAGCTCTTGTGTAGCTTTGCAAAGAATATCTTAAACGAAACAAACTTTTGGCAACTTTCATCACAGACTAACAAACTAGATAATTACGGACTGTACTTTTCACTAACGTTTAATCAGTTTTTACAATCGCGTCTTGTAAAAAACTTCGAAATTTAGTCTGGATCTGGTAATTGTTTTATTTGCTTTCGCTCTTATAACGATGATCGACTTACTGATGACAGCAAGTATGCTTTGAAAATAGTACGAATTTCTGAGCAATAATAACAATAAGTTTATAAAACTAAATATCACAAAAAATATCTCATTTGAAATTGTTTCATTTTTTCTGCAATAAAACAATAAAATATAATGAGTTTAAAAAAATTAAATAACATAATATTGATTATAAATATTGCTAGCCATACAATAATTTTTAAATAAAATACCACATAACAAGATAGTTTGCAAGGTTCTCCGCCAGATGGGGACAGTATTGCAGCACTCGCACTAGAAAGAATTGGGTCTGTGATTAATGTACTATATATCACGAGAAAACTGGTCGGAACATGTACTGTGTCTAAAATGTATCTTACGAAACACATTTTAGTACAAATAATTGTGTCTTTGTTATAAAAATCTGCATCTTCACCTTTAATTATTGTACATACTTTGATCTTTGGATACACTATTTTTTGCAGTTAATCAGTTTAGAGTTTTAAGTGATAAAATATTGTTTACTGTTACAGTTTACATAACCTCTTTCTCAGTTTTATTCAATGTGTAGTATTCATTTATACCGTTTTTCATCATCTTTATCATTTAATAGGTAAAATTATCTTACGAAAATTACAATAACAAAGAATATCAGATGAAAGATTAAAAGACAGTGCTAAAGGAAAGCCTGGTACCTCTCAGCCTGCATGTTACCAACATTCTGTAACCACGTGAATAGCGACTGGAAAATCACATTACAAGCTTTCGCTTTCTATGTTAATATTATTTAGCTCCGCCTTCCAATTTCCGGCTCACAGAGCAGATAGGCCTTGAGATATATGGGGGCGCTAACCTTGAAGCTCATTGGATAACGAGAATGTGATATCAGCATTACGTACTTTCAAATACCACAATCTGACAGCAAGACGAGTTAGACGTTTGGTGTATTCGAAAGAGAAAGGTCTAGTTGGGAGTTTGGATAACTTAACTGCTGTGCGGTCGTCAGAAGCGTGGATGTTAACGTTTTCTTAGCGCAGGTTACGATAGTTTTACTGAATTTTTGAAGATTTTGTTGTACTGTGACTTGACATGTCTTCCTAGTCTGTACAAGGGAAATAAGGTGTGTTGCACTAAAAACTTAGGCGTACAACGTTCATGTTACCACACAACGGACTCTCGACAATGATGGCTACATCACCGTCGAGCAACGATGACTTAGGTCAAGATACAGAAAGAGGGGAGATTATGTTTGGTTCTATGAAGGTTCTTTCGAACTCTCGCACTCCGTATACGGATGCTACACGGTGTAAAAAAGCAGCTAATCATATTAAACGTCCTATGAACGCTTTCATGGTATGGAGTCAGATTGAACGCCGTAAGATTTGTGAGCAACAACCTGATATGCACAACGCAGAAATTAGTAAGCGGTTAGGGAAAAGGTGGAAGCTACTTACTGATGAAGAGCGTCAACCTTTCATTGAGGAAGCTGAACGATTGCGCTTACTTCACATGCAAGAATATCCTGATTACAAATACAGACCAAGAAAAAAAGTGAAGCCAACTTCGAAGTCTGAAAAGAAGAGTCCTGTGAAACACAAGTCTAACGGAGATAAGGGTGGTAGTAAGCCTAAACAGCCAAGATTTCATCTATCAAGTCCCACTGTAAACCAAACAACTGTCTCTACTAGTGGAATAAATCATAACAGGCTCAAACTGAAGCTCACCATCGATAAGAAATTTAAAGAAAGTATTCGGCAGAGTAAACAGGTTCCTTTGTCTGTGAATCAGTTCACACCTCCGGCCAAAGTACCGTGTTCGCCGTCAGAGGATCAACCTTCTTCCCCGGAAAGCACCAACGTTAGCCTGTATGAAGATAACATGTATGCCAAAAATACCAAAGCAAACTTGATTACAGCAAATAAAGCAGCGATATCTGTTAAGACTGAACCAGTTGAAGCTGTGGAAACATCTAATGGCTCACCTGACAACAGCCTAGTTGATCTAGACACATTGACCGAAGTGCTGTTAGTACCCTCTACGTGGGCTCAAGAACTGGGCAGTTTGAACATTTCACCTTTGACGGACTTTGATGCTTTGGAAACTGGTAGTACTAGTTCTGGCTCGCACTTTGAATTTCCGGACTACCAGAATTCAGAAGTGACCGATATTTTGGGAGAAGACTGGCTTGATACTAGTTTTGCCACCTTTATTTAACTGTTAGGCAGTCAACCCTTCAGCAAGAAACACTCAAACAGTGACCGTAAAGTTCTGTTGTTCCGTAGTTGTCTGTGTGAAAAGATTAATTAATTCTTCGTGAACATCGAACACAATTGTACTATCTATCACCAAACTATGCACATGAATGAAAAACAAAATTATATTTTCACAAACTACTGTAATTGTAAGTAAGAGTATTAAAACGTTTTTTGTTTAATTTTGGAGGCACTTTGGGAACGTTGTTTACATAGCTTAAGTTATGTTTGTTATTTTCTGGTTGCAAGTTTTATTATGTGTAGAGACATTGTTTGAATATTTCTTATGTAGCCTAAAATTCAACAATATTTGAAATTAGTTATAGAGCTAAGTCTGTGTTTAATAACTCAGTTTTTTACAGTGCTTTTATTTTTTATTTTTACTTTGTAGATAAATCGTTCAAAAGTATTTGTTTCGCCAAGAAGGCAAACGTTACAAATAGTCACCGTTGTGTATAATAGTATTACTAGTTAATAATACTGTACATAGAGCCCAAGTATATGTTGTTTAATTTTATGAGGTGAGGCATTTTGTCATTTTTGATTACTGAATCTGACTGAATAATGTTTTGTACATTTATACTAAAACGAAAGTCGACGCTATATATAAAAGCGTCTAGCACATATAAAGGGGCCATTACATTTTGTACTTTTATTAAACATTGCACAGACACTTCCAAGTAAAATAAGAGTACGTGGGAAATTCCGAGTGCCTCCATTATAGTCGTTAATACCTCAGTAGTCTTGTGTGAAAGTTAGCCTGAGCGAAGAGATGTTGTTTCAAAATGTATTAATTATTTTAAAGTATGTTGGAATTGTATTTGTCTTGTGTTGAAGCTTCAAATGGCTATATTATAGTATAACTTTGCCACAAGCCCATATCTTAGACGTTTTAAGCCTTGCGGGGACTGATATTTATTTCACGTTAACTATAGGCCTGTAAATGTTTATATTAAAAATCTTTAGTGCTAGCTTAGGCCTTACCTTAGGCTGTTTTAGTTTAAATTTCTTGTCCCCGCCCTGCTTAACTTCGTAAGATTTGATAGCCTGTATTAGACGTAGTCAGTCGCTTAGTTATTTATAAACCATAGTGGTGATGGGAGACTGTATGTGTGAGTGTGAACCAGTAATGTATGTTTAATATCTTGAACAAAATATAAATGGCTGTTTTTTGTACGACAAATTTTCAACTGTATCATACCTTGTTACGTAGAAATGAATAACTTTTTATATACCAAAAACTGTGTCCTGTGTGATTTATTTAACACAGTTTACACCCAATATGCGATTATATTGGTTGTAGTAAAAAACTGGACTTTTTTTTGTTTGTTTAATCGGTTATTCTTCTCAAAAGTGTTAAAAAACCCTAATCAGTTAGCTGAGTAATAAGGCTGTTTTCAATTGTGATATATACATAGTGCGAAGGTTATTAAAGAAGTGGTAGTTATGTATATTTAAACAGATATCTGGAGTTTGCCGTTTAGAATGAAATCTAAGATTAAGAAATATTGAGAAGTAAGGGTGGTATTAATAATATATATATATTATTACCTTATAATATTCTTCTGGAAGTGGAGTAATTTGGGAAAAAATACCCGTGTTAATATATTTCATCTTGCAGTGGTATCAATACTACTGGCAATAGCATATTGCTTAACTTTAAAAAAGTTTTATTTCAAGCTGGTTCACAATGCGCTTGTAGTTCAAAGATCACTTTGTTCGTATCCGTTAGCTTTTAGGAGAGCTGAAATATTTGTTGGAATATATTTGAATATGCCTTTTCCTTTTAGTTTTACTCTCTTTTAAATCCGTGCAACATTGTAACGTTACAATCTTGTGTGTGTGTGTGGAAATTTCATTTAAAGAGGGTTGAAAAACCTGTTTGTAATTCATTAGGTCAAACACATCTCTGCATGTGCTGTCTTATTTCTAGCTTGTTAGGTTTTGTCTCAAGGTCAAGTATTTACCACGTGACCTTAGAGGGCGGTAGTTTCTGTAAAATAAAACAGACTCACGTAGAAATTTTACAGACAGAATTACCTTTAAATATATTGGCCTGTTTTGTTTTTTGGTCAACAAATATATTGTTGCATGAACCCTGTGCTAATGTTTTTATCTAACTGGTTAAAACAGCAACATTATTAGATTTTTAAAAATGTGTAAATTAGTAAATGTTTTTTTTCTTTTCAAAATTTTAGTTAAAATGAAGTCTTGTAATAGCTGGCAGCACTGATAAAACAAGACAACTACAGAAAATGAAACAATACTTAAATATTAAATTATCTTTACATCATCAAAGCAGTAAAATCTGACAAGTTACGCTAACTTATTTGATGTACTCGGTACCTAGCAAGTATGCCCTTAAGTTTACGAAACAAAAATTTCACAAAGTAAAATTGACAGCTGAAAGAGAAAATGATCCAGTAAAACAGCATGTTTGAACGAAACTCGATAGCCTTTTAATATCTAATGTAATGTGTGAATAAAATTAGATAACTTTGTGCTTAACAACAAACTGACAAATAAACAAGTGTTTTGGCCAAGCGATCTTCATTGGGAACTATTTAAAGCATTTTATTTTTTATACCTTACCACACGTATGAATTTATAGTAGTGTGTTGTCTATCAGTCAGTAGACGCTAAAATGACGTCACATAAGGGACACTTAACGTTGCAATTTGTAACGTGCGCATGCCATGAATCAAGAGAAGAATTATGCATTCTGTAGGCTACAACAAAGCATGACATATGGATATCAAAAGCAAGAAATAAATGAATTTGTTACTTTTAACTTTATTAGTTTTATTTACTCTTGAAGCAGAACACTTTCGGGGACCCTGGTGAAGTATATCTCGTATTTAAATTCGATGGCGAGGAACCCACTTTGAGACTAAAAATGCATTATTACATCTAGTATTATTAGCATTTTGTTTAACTATAATTTGAATTATTATCTGGTTACTTCTTTTTCAACACAAAAAATGGTCTACTTGAGCGTATAAATTTGTAACTCTGTTTATCCGTATTCTGATGTTATTGAACTTCAGTGGACCAGTAATTACTGTTATAGAACGAAGATAAAAATTAAAAGATATCACATAGATAAAAATACCTAGAACATAGCGTGTAAATCTCAATTTTTAATCCTCCGTAATGAATTATGTATCTATACAATTGTTCAGAAACTGCATATGGATATACATTTAATGTTGTCCTTTATAATTTGTTGTATATATTTGATGTAATCCTTTTTTTACAAAGTATTTATGTGTGTGTGATGTTATACGTATATACATATCTGTCATGTTAATTATCGTAAACACAAATACACCCTTAAAACCATTCCACATAACATATTAGTTAGGCCTATTGTTTTTTCTTGACTTGTCTGTTCAACTCTTTAACGTTTCACTGAAATACTTTAGCCAATTAACTGAGTTAAGCTATATAAAAGCGTCTGAATGAAGTACATTTTTCATAATGATATTGTCATATTTAATCTAGTCTATGTGATGATGCTACAGAGGGTGTTTGTTGTGGCGTTGTATTTTAGAAGAATAAGTTAACCTCACATTAAAAACAAGTGTCGTTTACATTTAACTTATCTTTTAAAGGAATAACAATATAAGCTCATTCTGAACATCTTTTGAAGAACTATACTCAAAATATCTTTATTGAATGCAACTCCCCCCCGTATAATTTAACCTTATATAACTTTTACTTACTATAATCTAGCCTAACTCATCTTACCCTAATTCAGTATAAACAATCTAATTCAATTTAACCAATCTTAATGTAAAATATATCAACCTTACCTAGCTCACAGGAATTTTATTAAAATGATCTTGACTTAACCCTAAAGTGATAGCCTAGTCAAACTAGCTCATCCTCCGAATATTTTATGTTTGTTTTAAATTTTGATCAAAGGCTATCTTCTCTAGCCATCCCCAATTTAGAATTGATAGACTGGAGGGAAGGCAGCTACTTAACACAGTCAACTTGTGTGTTATTCTAATCAAATAGTAGAATTGACCGTAACATAACGCCACCAAGGCTGAAAGGGCGAGTATGTTTGAACCAGCGACTCGCAGCGTACGAGTCGAGCGCCCTATCACTAGACCATACCAGACCCCAAATATTTTATTTATAGTAACCATAAAATGTGAATTATTAATAGTGTGGCTATGAAGATGTGTGTCGTTAGTTGTGTGAATTCTATGAGCTTTTTACCGCCTGACTACTTATCTATAACATAAAGCTTGTTTACATCCTAGGTAGAGGTAATGAACGTTTATATATGACTGTTTTGGGTTTATGATCCCCAAGAGAGAGAGCGTGTTTTTTGTTGTTATTTTTTCTGTGTTTATACCTTTTGTGTAATCCAAGAAGCTAACAATTCTTTAATTAAGTGCTCATTTATTCTTGTAAAATAAAATCGCTTGTTCTAGAAAGGAAAGGCAAAAAAACAAAACAAATAATTTATATCATAATGTTACAATGGACTTTAAACTATACTTCCAGTATTTCTCTCCGATAACGCTTCCGGACGTTTCAATGTGTGGTTTTTAAGTACAAATATAAACATGATCATAGTGTAATCAATAACGTTTGACCTATTTCGCTTGTTGTAGAATTCCCGCGTTTTCGACCTCCACATTCTATCTATGTGCAATGCAAGATTGAATAAATAAATGTCTGTGTATATATTCATTTGCCTATGTGTGCACACTGTGTAATCTTTAATTGATAAAAAAAATGAATATTTCAAAACGAGGGTCTTTATTTTTCCTATTATTAGAAGGGAATACTTTTATATATATTGGTATTTTCAGCTATTGTACAAATAGAATCTAGCTGCACCTGTTACGTATAGTCTTCCGGTGCCACCTGTCGTTTTATATTAGTACTAATTTTCGGGTGTTGTATATTGTTACGTAATTGAAAATACATCATTAGTAGTTAATAATTGTTGTGTGATCGAATATTGATCTCAGATGCTGTTCATTTTTTTTTAGTTGGTTTGTAATACTAGTGAATTTGTTTCATTTTGGTGTATAATCTTTTAAACACCACTAATAACTTAAAATACTTTATGTGTTTGGATAACATGTGACATACTGTCACAATTACTTATCCGTTATTATACAGCGGACTAACTCGTTATTTATTTATTTTCCTCACAAATACTTAAATTTCAACGAGGATAATATGACGTAGAGGCATAATGCTTTTTATAATATTAGTGACAACCACCTTTAAACCTTTACTGTGAGAATCATAAGTACGAAATTTTAAAAATAAAATTGTTCAAGTTCAATCAGTGGGAAATGTAGCAGTAAGATAGCGATGTCTTGTAAATATAAAGTATTACCTGCCGATATAAAACCTCTAATATGAAAAGCGAAAGCCAGTAATTGTCATAAGGGTTAATATTGACTTGTTTAATTATATTAGTTGATAATAAATAGCTCATGCTTTTTAATGAGAGTTCAGGCTTGAAGAATAAGTAGTTCTGTAATTAGCTGGGAAAAAAGAAAGCAACATAATGATATCCATATTTACACAAACGTCACTGCGAAGTTAATTCATAAAAACTATTTAAAAGCTAAATAGTGACGATTTAGATTAACAAAAGTCAATAAACTATCATAAACTGGTGGCATAGCTCGAAAATAGTCGTCATTTATATTATTGAATTAAATATAAATAATTACTTGAGAGCGATTCATAAAACTGTGATGTACTATTTATAACTGTGTTCTAGGTAAATTCCGAAGTACGAAATATTGACAGTTACCTGGCTCGAGATTATTTTACTTTATATAGTAATCTGCTGGTAAGATTTTAGTCTAATCAGTCTTCAGAGATTCGGTTGATCCAATATTACAAAACAGTATATATAATTAAAACGAATGAACTATTTACTGTGGGTTTATAGGAAGTCGGGTAAACGTTGGCCAAATCCATGCACACGTAGAAGTAGAGTAAACAAGATTAGAATTGAGGAAGTAGCAAAAATAAAAGAAAAAACAATATATATATGTGTGAGTGTGTGTGTGTGTGCATTATGTGTCAGCAACAAGACTTCTTTCGCAAACTCGTGTTGATGTTAAGAGAAAGGGATCAACCAGCACAAGGGAGTGAATAAAATACAGCCTTGTTCACATCAAAATACTATATCAGCTCACTGCCAGATGTTTTCGATAACAGTATGTAAAACGTCATCGCCAACGCATTCCGGCTGCTTTCAACGTTCACACATTATTCAGTAGTCCTCCACCCCCATTCAATTTAATGAATGGTTCATTTTATTATCGGATTGCAATTTATTTTTCTGTAAATTCTAAGTTTCCTCTTTCCAGCAATGGTGTACTTTTTACTATTTAAATATTGTTTTTCCTAAATCTCAAACTTCTTTGTTGATGAACATGGTCATAATTTACGCCGGAGATGAGGTCTTTGTATTTTACTGTCTTTGACAGTTAATATAATTTAAAATTGGCACAAAAACAGCTAACTAAGCAGAAAATTACAAAATGGAAGATGATCGATGTTTCCATCGTTTCGTGTTTTTGTTCTTCAGATGTTCTGTAAAGTGTATTATTATTATTTGATCTTACTTTACAAGAAACTGTTTTTGGCAAATTAGTCATGCAACATTGGAGATGATTTTTGGAAGTCAACAACAAGAACAATGAAAAAAGTAAGTTTATTTCTATCAATATCAAATGGCATATTAAAACATAATAATTTATGAATGTGCTGACTGTGATTATTTATGTTTGTTGTATTAGTTTCAAGTCTGTTGTATTATAGTGTTGTAACAGTTTCTATCATTGGACGGATTCTTTTTATTATCAGCTAAAAATAATGAAAAGTCCGATTCTACTTAACGATAAATGAATCATTTTATTTCTTTTACCACAAGTTATACAAGCTCATATTGATAGGCTTAACTTACCAATAAAATTAAACAGCTACTTAATATTGGATTTCCTCTTGTATCTGTGGCACAACTCAAACTTGGCTGACTAACATTGCTAACTCAGTAATCGACTAGCAAACTAACTCACTTATTCACTGACTAATTCAATGATCAACAACAATTTTCTATACAGTATTTTTTCTTCCAGTTCTCAAGAAGATTCGAGACATCACGTTATATTGAGCCACAGGTAATGTCTAGGTGTCACCCTCATCATTACGTCATGCCAAAACTCCCTCTAGCAAACAATACAAAATGTCTGAATTAAAATATTAAAGTATAATCCACAAAACTACTCAACCCTTCGATGGATTTTGCACTCCCATGAACAATTCTAATATCCAAATAAAGCAATAACATATTAGCAATAGAATCGCCATTTAACATTGATATAATTAATTGATATCCATGTATCTAACATTACAATTATTGAATCAATACTGGAATATACAAGATACAAAGCACAATCTTAATTTTGATCAATAGGCAGTATTTTTTTTTACTGGTTTATAATGCCTAAATTGTCCTTTTATCAAACTTTTTTATGGCTTATGGTGCCAAGATCGGAAGATCTCTTGTTCTGTACTGTCAGCTGCTGTCTTGTCACTGGGGGGCTTCACTTTAGTGTCTTTATCCTAGGAGCCCTCCAGTGGCACAGCGGTATGTCTGCGGACTTACAACGCTAGAATTCGGGTTTCGATACCCGTGGTGGGCAGAGCACAGATAGCCCATTGTGTTGCTTTGTGCTTAACTTCAAACAAAAAAACCTATCCTTGGAGGTAATATGGGAGTGGTCTCAGTAGGCATCACGGACTTTCCATCATGTCGTCTTACTTGTAGTGAAGTCTTTACTGAAGTTTAGCAGTTGGAATATGGGAAAATTCCATAAAGAAGGTGTTTGGTGCCTCACGAACTCCCCGATGATCATCATTTCCAATGTGTGAACGTTGCTTCATCTCTTCTGGCGCGTGAACCATTTTTGGACATAACTGTCACAGGTGATGAAAAGTGGATTCTAATTGCGACCCCAAAACCTGAAATCCATCTGCAGAAAGTGATGCTTTGCATTTGGTGGGACATCAAAGGAG
>NW_013669954.1:86888-90566 GCF_000517525.1 Limulus polyphemus
ATGGAGTTGGGTTGGGAAGTTCTACCCCACCCACCATATTTTCCAGACATGGCACCATCAGATTACCATCTTTTTTGTTCGCTGCAATACCGTCTTAATGGGAAAACGTATGCAAATGTGGAAGGTGTTAAAGAGGACATTGGTGGGTTTTTTTGCTTCAAAGCCAAATGATTTCTTTAATCAGGGCATTAACAACCTGATTGATTGTAAGATGGAAAAGCATCATGAATAAGAATGGAGACTACTTCGTTTAATAAAACACTTGTTTTGATACATAAATTGTTCGGGGTTTTTTCATCTAAAAAGAAGCGACATTAATTTCTTGACGATCTTGAATTCTGTGTTGATAAGTTTCATCCTGCAACACTAACATCACAGTAAGGGAAGCTGTTGCTAAGTAACTGGAGGTAACAAGAAGTTTGGGAAACAACTTGAAGTTGACTGAGTAGCTTGTTCGTCTGCTCTTTGGTTATACATAATAATATATGTTTTATGCACATAATAATGAAGGAAACAACAGGATTCAACATCAGATTTGATAAAATCTGGAGTAGAGTGAATGTGTTATGCACATCAATATGACAATGAAGAAACTACTGCTAAGTCACTGAAATGGGAAGACTGTTAGTTGACTTTTGTTACACAAAATAATAATATACGTATCTTATACATACCAAAACTGCAAAAAGGGAATTGAGGTTACGTAACTGGAGGTAACAACAAATTTCTTGCAGTATTAAGTGGACCATATTGTTAACCACCCTCGTTATTGCACAGAATGCAATAAAGAAAGGTAAAGCTTATTTTTCTGGCAAAAAGATAACCATTATTAGTAGCAATGAAAAGGATGTAGAGGATGACATTTCGAAAGTCTTCAGCATTTCGTCTTCAGGTTTAGAAGACGAAAGGTGGAAGTATTTCGAAACGTCGTCCTCTACACTTGTGTTTCTACAACAGACAGTTGCCGTCCATTCAACTAAATATTCTCAGACCTAATATTTTACAATATGGAACAGACCAAATGTTTATCGTATGGTACTATCTTCAACAGACCGAAAGTTTATCATATAGTACTACCTTCAACAGACCGAAAGTTGCTCTACAACCTTAATATTAGGCTTGACGACAGGTCTTTTTAGTGATGAAGGAAGAGTGTTGTAGTTTTAGTTGCTAAAAAACCTTATTATAAATTTCTATGTTAGATTCCAAGCGGTAAAGTAAGACTTTAGTGAGCTCGAAATTTCGTATTTTTTAGACCCAAATACAGCTCAGTTACTAAGCGTGATAAAGTATAGTGGAATTCTATGGTATTGATATAGTAATTTACGATTTTAGTTTATTTCAAAATGTATATATAAAACCTAGAAAAAGTTATTTCATTCTACATCCTCCACGTGATAAGAAGTAAGCAGCAAACGAGTACAAAATTCGTAACTAGAAGAGATAATTGTTTGTTATACTTCTCTATTTACTGTTCCATGTTTTAAGAAAAATAAGTTTAAGAACTTATTTGTAAATAGTAATAATGATATACATATATAATGTATTATAGCTGGGAAATATGACTGTATTTTACACTAAAACACAGCCAAGACAGATCACTTTGTAAAGGTCAGTTTTATATTCTTGGATACGGTAACATGACTGCACGTGCGCCGCGTCATTGTAACTTCTGTAATGTTAGCCAGGCATGGCTGGAAGGTCAATATAATAAATATATATTAATGTATAATGTTATGAGATTTAAGCTATTTAGACTAAACACTTGTTTTTCGTGTTTTAATTTGTAGTCATTCTATAAAGAAAAATGCATAATTTATATTTATTTCCTAATTTTTATGGTGGTTACGAGATCGGTCAAATTGACGGGCTCGTTATAAGATACTCAAGTTCGTATACACATTTGCACAGGTTAAGTATTTATACTATAACTTTTAATGCAGTATGTGTATCTTCGCAAACTTTGGTAGACATTTAGTAAACATTACAAGTCTTTTGTACACAAAAATCAGATTTTTAATGAAGTATTTTTACTAAAAATTTGTTTGTTAATATATCAAGTCTGTTTTGTTACTAGTCCGAGTAGGAAGTGATTTTCATGTTATGGTTAAAAAAAAACAACGTTTTTCGTCCCAAAAATTTCAAATATAATTTATGTAATCCCTAAAACCTCCTAAATACATTTCAAACGTTTGTTTTCAGTAAAAATTTATATTTTATCTGTTACTTTCTTTAAAGCAGAAAAATCCCACCGTAAATCACGACTGACTCCTACCCACACAAATACATCTCTCACACCCTGTTCCCAAGCCTCGCAATTCACCGTACCGATGGCCGAGATGCCACTTTATAAAACAACCACCCGTAGATCCACACCTCCATATGTTTACCAGTCGATTCAAGCCTCGAGTCCAGCTCCGACCAATGAACAGAGCATCCAAACATCCTTGCCCAATACACGTGATGCATCTACCATGACAGACAGTAATACTACAACCAACCAGTCTGCCCAAGTAAAACCACATAAGAGAAGAAAAGCTACTCAGACCCTTCCGCCTACTGAATCCACCAACGACAACGTTTAACCATCAAACTCTTTTCAACGATCTCGTTCTTTCCCGCCCTTCGACTATCCATCATCCAACTCGTCAAACGTCGTACAGATAAATACTTTTGTTGAGTTTCAACCATTGCCTAACGACAACCCCTCAACCAGTGAAGATGAAGACCCACTCCACGACAAACTATTCCTGACACAAACCGCCTCCTTCAGTCGCTGTTAAACAAGATGGACTTCCTATTAAGATAGTCCTCCACCTTGCAGATCACTCACCCCTTCTTCTTCATCAGTTTACTACAATATCATCCACGTTTAATCGGGCACTGGTCAGTTAGATTATTTGGCTCCTGAGCAGTGAAAGTGGGTTTTCTCGGGGTGCTTCCGTTTCCCCCCAAAGACTAGGCATTGGATTTTTAGATCCCCGCCGCCCTGAAGGACCAGAATTCTAATAATGGCTTTAGGGAAAATGAGAAGAGAAGCAGTGATACCACCACAAATTTCTTGAATGCCGTATCATATACTTTATAGCATAGCCTCTCACCACTATCACGAGCGGGCTTACCTCGCAAGACTTCATGCCGGAATAGCTATATAAGCTTTTCAAGATCTCTTCAGTCAGTGTTTCTAGTATAGTGAACTACTTTAAACACACTGTTACGTAAACTGTTTTCTTCGGTCAGTGTTTCTAGTATGGTCATCTGCTTTAAACACACTGTGACTTAAACTGTTTTCTTCGGTCAGTGTTTCTAGTATGGTCATCTGCTTTAAACACACTGTGACTTAAACTGTTTTCTTCGGTCAGTGTTTCTAGTATGGTGAACTACTTTAAACACACTGTTACGTAAACTGTTTTCTTCAGTCAGTGTTTCTAGTATGGTGAACTACTTTAAACACACTGTTACGTAAACTGTTTTCTTCAGTCAGTGTTTCTACTATGGAGAACTAATTTAAACACACTGTTACGTAAACTGTTTTCTTCGGTCAGTGTTTCTAGTATGGTGAACTACTTTAAACACACTGTTACGTAAACTGTTTTCTTCAGTCAGTGTTTCTAGTATGGTGAACTACTTTAAACACACTGTTACGTAAACTGTTTTCTTCAGTCAGTGTTTCTAGTA
>NW_013669955.1:0-2029 GCF_000517525.1 Limulus polyphemus
TCAATTAAATATTGAAGCAAGTAGCCAGAAAACAACATCTCAATTAGATATTGAAGCAAATAGCCAGAAAACAACAACATCTTAATTAGATATTGATGCAAGTAGCCAGAAAACAATAATATCTTAATTAAATATTGAAGCAAGTAGCCAGAATACAACAATATATTAATTAGATATAAACTGTGGTTCTGTAATAATTATTGTTGAAAATTTACATTTTCGTCAACATTGTTAGACGATAAAATGTCGCACTTGGCGACATTTAATTGAATTTCTATAACATGTCTGGAGACTAGGTGTCGTTGAATAACATATCCGGCGATAAGGTGCCCTTTGATAACGTGTCATTTCGATAACTCGTCGGTGATAAGGTATCGTTCCATAAAATGTCCAGTAACAAACTGTTGTTCAATAAAATGTCCGGTGATAAGGTATCGTTCGATAACATGTCCGGTAAATTTTAAGGTGCAGGATTATAATGTGTGAAATCTTAAGATGCAGGATTGTAATGTGTGAAATCGTAAAGATGTAGGATTGTAATGTGTGGAATGTTAAAGGTGTAGGATTGTAATGTGTGAAATCGTAAGGTGCAGGATTGTAATGTGTGAAATCTTAAGATGCAGGATTGTAATGTATGAAATCGTAAAGATGTAGGATTGTAATGTGTGAAATCGTAAAGGTGTAGGATTGTAATGTGTGAAATCGTAAAGGTGTAGGATTGTAATGTGTGAAATCGTACGGTGCAGGATTGTAATGTATGAAATCGTAAGGTGCAGGATTGTAATGTGTGAAATCGTAAAGTGCAGGATTGTAATGTGTGAAATCGTAAAGTGCAGGATTGTAATGTGTGAAATCTTAAGGTGCAGGATTGTAATGTGTGAAATCTTAAGGTGCAAGATTTAGCGTCGCAAGTTGAAAGAGGAAATAATAATAATAAACAATCTCACATATAAATAAAACCATACGTTATCAGTATAACAGTCTTTCATTTTGAACTACTGACCAGAAGGAACACAGCCAGTCAGAAGCGCTTTGTTCGCCTCTTTTAACTAAATAACGCGTTGATTGTCACTTTTATAATGCTCTCACGTCTCGTACGTAGGACCTTTCGATCCGTAGCCCGGGTCGTCTAGAAAAGGACTAACAACTTTGTTAACAATAACAAGGGACGAATTGCACGTGTCTTTGAGTTACCCCCGAGTATAATAAACGCTTACGGCCAAAAAGCATAGTATATAAATTCAGTAAAATATAGCCAATGCAAGTATTTCAATATAATTTATATTCTATTATGTTATTATGGTAACAAATAGTCGGAGATTCCCATAATAATGTCTTTGTTTTTTGTCAGACATCTCATAACGCAAACACATTAAAAGCGTATGGCTTAGTTTCATGTAAAAAAAAAATAAAAAAAAAAACATGCCTTGTAATTTTCTGTATATCAACTATCTCGATGTAGAACAAAATAAATTTTTCCTTTTTATGAAAAAAAAAAATTCGTCGACCATTTTAGTACAAACATTTACTGCTGCACTTATTGAGATTCTTTCACTGTTTGTTTGTTTATTGTCACACAATCGACTGACTATCTGTGATGTGGCCACCGTGAGTATCAGAATCCAGTGTTTAGTGGGGTGAGCCCTCAGGCTTACCGATGAGTCACTAGAGGGGGTACAGTTTTGACCGAAACATTTGGGGGTACAGTTTTGACCGAAACATTTTATTTCTGATTTTTTCATTGTATTACTCATGATATATATGCGTAAACAAGTTTTTAGGTTGAAGTTTGTTTTAGGTTGATTTTTTTATATTGTATTACTCATGATATATATGCGTAAACAAGTTTTTAGGTTGAAGTTTGTTTTAGGTTGATTTTTTTATATTATTACTCATGATATATATGCGTAAACAAGTTTTTAGGTTGAAGTTTGTTTTAAGTTGATTTTTTTATTGTATTACTCATGATATATATGCGTAAACAAGTTTTTAGGTTGAAGTTTGTTTTAGACACCTCGAGTTTGTTCTT
>NW_013669955.1:2720-9978 GCF_000517525.1 Limulus polyphemus
ATATTAATAGCGAATGGAAGATATCAATGAACTAATGTGATATATTAATAGCGAATGGAAGATATCAATGAACTAATGTGATATATTAATAGCGAATGGAAGATATCAATGAACTAATGTGATATATTAATAGCGAATGGAAGATATCAATGAACTAATGTGATATATTAATAGCGAATGGAAGATATCACTGAACTAATGTGATATATTAATAGCGAATAAAAGATATCACTGAACTAATGTGATATATTAATAGCGAATGGAAGATATATTTGTGAACAAATTAAAAAGTGAAGCCTATCTTGAAAATTTGCTAATTTATTTGGTGATTATACAAGTTTAATTAATACATGTCCTCCCTGGTGAGACAGTGGTAAGGTTACTGACTTACAACGCTAAAAGTCGGGGTTAGATTTCCCCGCGGTGGACATGCCAGATAGCCCAACGTGGCTTTGCTCTAAAACAAAACAAACCAATATACTGACTCTCTTCAGTTTCATATGTTTCAGGTTTATGTGAATATCTAAGTACAGCAAATAGAAAAAGGGTAACGCAATATTACAATTCGTGTCTTGATTGCGTGCTGCCTCAGGGGATATAGTTATATGCCATCATTCTTCAATTTTTGGAAAGACTATAGCATGTCAACGAACAAAATGCAGGTGTGACAAGAAAAGGATAACCAGAAAAAAGAGGATTCATACAACACCACTTGTCAGGAAGATACGCGTGACACTTCACGTGATATATTTCACGAGATAGGAGAGAAACAGTAGGATGACACAGACTTTTCTTCTGTAAATAGACCAACTCTAGATGTTCACAGGTGGACGGCTATCCTGCCATGCACGAATAGCTAATGTTTACAACTCCCAATAAAAGTTGCGTACGCCCCAAAATTCTTCACTACTACACTATTATACAGCAATCAGTTATTTAGCTATTCAAATACATTTTTCATCTACTAGATATTATCAGTTCTTTATAGTGGTGTAATTTTGTAGAACGCAGTCAAGTTAACTTGAGTAATTTTTTTAAATAGGGCCGGGTGAGGCCTAATGGTGAACAATTGAACAATTCGAGCTGCGTATCGAAGGATTTGGGTTCGAGACTAGCTCCTTACTTTCGGGTGTGACGCGTTATAAATGTAACAGTCAATATTGTTAGTCGATTAAGAAAACCAGATGAGCCCTTGTGGCGGCGAGTACTGCTTGCTGGCTGCTTTTCCTTTGACCAGTAGTGCATTATTAGGGAACTGCTACAAATAAAATCAAGGGGGGAGGGGTGTCTCTAACCAGGCTGTTTGGTGCATATGCGCATAAGGTACCTTTTAGGTTTAAAATTTAATTTTTTATTCTTCCCGGTTAAATACGTCTATAATAGATTAATTTTGTATATTAAAATAAATAATTATATTATGATAAATTTGTTTGTAATTCAACTCAAAGCTACACAAGCGGCTATCTGCCGAACGTGTACCGAAACCTGGTTTCTAGGGTTGTAAGTCCGCAGACTTGCCACTGGGGGGCAATTATGATGAAAAAAAAATTAAATTCTAAATCCACCATATAAACAACGCTAGGAAAATACGTAAAGATAATTACATATACGTATTCCAAGTAAAGTCCACATATTTAACGAAAATGTGGTTCGACGTAAACCTAGAACTAGATACATAAACGTAAGTCCAAGCGACATAATAACTCTCAAAAAAGTGGCACTTGAGAAAGAAGAAAAATCACGAAACCACCCAGCCCACAATATATTTCAGTTTGCTGGATAATTCCCCAACTTCTAGCTGCCTTCCGTCTACTCTCTCACTGCTAAATTAGGGACGACTAGCTCAGATAGCCCCCGTATGGCTTTGCGCGAAATTCAAACCTATTTGTATAGGCAAATCCACGACCATGTGTTTTTATGAGGGTTATTTGTGAAATATGTTTTAGTAAGTCCTATGGAACCATGTGTTTTTATGAGGGTTATTTGTGAAATATGGTTTAGTAAGTCCTATGGAACCATGTGTTTTTATGAGGGTTATTTATGAAATATGGTTTAGTAAGTCCTATGGAACCATGTGTTTTTATGAGGGTTATTTGTGAAATATGGTTTAGTAAGTCCTATGGAACCATGTGTTTTTATGAGGGTTATTTATGAAATGTGTAATAGAAGGACCTATAAAATCACGTATTTTAATGAGGGTTATTTATGAAATATTTGATAGTTGGGACCCATAGATCTATAACTAGAGAGAAAGTTAACAAGATTTTAGAGCAAAGCCACATTGAGCTATCTGTTGTGTTCACCGGGGGGAATCGAACCTCATGTTTTAGCGTTGCAACTCCGTACCGTTGTCTCAGTTCAGAGACAAAGAGATAAGCTAAAAAAACTGGAATTTTCAACTTTAACGACACTTTTTACGCACGAGGGTTAAACGTCTACGACTGAGACTCCCCCCCCCCAGCTAAAATAAACATCTTTAACAGCCCAGCATACGAAAGTTTTATGATATAACGTGTGCTTTATTTAGGCTTAAGTCCGAGAATTAAGTGGCTCAAATGAAGGGTTTGTTCCTATTCCTGTAGAAATGGGGCGTTTACACGTCCTCCATTTACCAACACAAATGTGATCATTCACTCTAAATAAAAAGTATTTGGGGGGGGGCGTGATTTTTCAACAACCACGCCACTTATTGTTAATAAGGTGTAAATTTAGAACAAATAAATATTCGTGGGGGAACAATTCCTCACCAGTTGTTGACGTGTAAATTAAGCATGATAATAAAATTATCAAAATTCTTCAAAATGGCTGATCTGTGTATAATTAGCATAAATGTACACAGAGCAAACATAGTTCGACAATATTCAGAGAAACGTGTTTATTAATTCGTTGTAAAATTTTCGCATTTGTCTGTCTGCTTTAGAACGACGCCATATTGGGTTGTCTGCTGTGTCCACCGCTGTGTCGCATCGTTAGAGGACTGTGCAACTATAACCATCAGAGCATATGAATTATATCCGAAAATGCAAGGGCCCGGGGCATGGCCAGGTGGATAGGGCGCTGGGCTCGCAATATGAGGGTCGTGGGTTCGAATCCCCGTTCCACCGAACATGCTCGCCTCTTTTAGCCGTGGGGGCGTTATAATGTGACGGTCAATCCCACTATTCGTCGGTAAAAAAAGTAGCCCAAGAGTTGGCGGTGGGTGGTAATGGCTAGCTGCCTTTTCCTCTGGTCTTTCACTGCTAAATTAGGGACGGCTACCACAGATAGCTCTCGTGTAGCTTTGCGCAAAATTCAAAACAAACCAAACCTGAAAGTGCAAATTTAGAAATAGAAAAGTTCTAGAATCCACCTTTCAAATATTACTAATAAAATGACTTTTACACAAACAGGTTATTAGGAAAACCGAAGGAGGAGGGGGGGGGAGCAAAGAACAACAACATCTACTTGGAATGGGAACGCTATAAAAAGTTTGCGTACCAAGGGACGAGAGAAATGGCCTCTTATCGACAACACCCACCATCAATTCTTCAGTTACTTCCATGACAAAGAAGTGGAATTGGATCGCCAATCTTGTGGTGCACCCTCGCCCCAAATAACCCATGGCCCCAAAGTACAGAGTTTGTTTATCTGGCAAAGGGACGCGAATCAGGAACCTTTAAATTCAAAATTCAATAGAGTTAACCACTAAGTAACGCCCCCACCCATTAGAGACTCTGTGTAAAAACACTACAAAACACCTGTCGGGGCAGTTGTAGTAAATATACCAGAAGTTTATAACTAAAGTTTTTGTTGTGTCCCTCCCGTATACAACCACTACATAAAAACATCTACAGACATTTCGTTCTATATAGATACTGTATATATTTTGTTGTGTCCCTCCCGTATACAACCACTACATAAAAACATCTACAGACATTTCGTTCTATATAGATACTGTATATATTTTGTTGTGTCCCTCCCGTATACAACCACTACATAAAAACATCTACAGACATTTCGTTCTATATAGATACTGTATATAAGTATCGATAAAATCGATAACACCTCAGGTGTTTTTTTTTATATTTCTTCTGAAATTAATATCTGGAATCTAATCATTCAATTCAATGTTTATTCATATAGATCCAGTAAACGATACTTCCTTAGTTTAATACTTTAACACAAAAGTTTAATAGTTTTGTGTAAACTTCTTTATCTAGTATTTATATTATTAATTTGTGTTCATTTTTATATTTTTGTCCATTAATTCGAGACGACACCATATCTCCACAGTAGCGGTGGAAAACTTACCTTATGATTGAATTGTATGAAGTAAAAACGGTAGCAAACTTATCATTTAACTGTGTGTGTAATAAAACTAGTGGAAAACTTACCTTATGATTGAATTGTATGAAGTAAAAACGGTAGAAAACTTATCATTTAACTGTGTGTAATAAAACTAGTGGAAAACTTACCTTATGATTGAATTGTATGAAGTAAAAACGGTAGAAAACTTATCATTTAACTGTGTGTGTGTAATAAAACTAGTGGAAAACTTACCTTATGATTGAATTGTATGAAGTAAAAACGGTAGAAAACTTATCATTTAACTGTGTGTGTAATAAAACTAGTGGAAAACTTACCTTATGATTGAATTGTATGAAGTAAAAACGGTAGAAAACTTATCATTTAACTGTGTGTGTAATAAAACTAGTGGAAACTTAACTCATGATTGAACTGTATAAAATAAAGACTTACTGGATAGCTGGTATAAAAACTCACGAGAGAAAAGAACGTAGCATGACTTCACCGATGGAGATCAAAACCCATAAGGTTACAAAAGACAAGCACAGAATCCACAAGAAAAACAAATTATATGTTGATTCCAAAGTTAATTATGATCCACGTGCATCTGTCAATGTACAAAGGGTGAACATCAAAAGGGGTGGCCACCATCCTCACAGACGTAAGCCTAATGATATTGAAACGGAGCTCTGTTTTATCGCTCCTGTAATAAAGTTAACCCTAAAAAAAGGTATCTACACTTTTACACATACACGCATTTATTTGCTATATATATATATAAAAACATTTTCCAACATCTGAACTTTCAAAATAACGAACAGGATTTGACGAAAACCTAATTTAGGTTAACCATCGAACGCGCTCCAAAGAAACGGATGTGGTGACCCTCTTTTCAGTTAATGTTTAAGTTAAAATCCTTACTGTTTAAATCCGTTCCAAAGCTGCATTTCTTACGCTCCGTTTTGACAGAAGTGGGTCGAGTGCGGCCTAGTGGTTGGCGTGCCGAACTGTGGATTTGAGGTTAGGTGATTGATGTCAGTATCACCTCCCCCCCCTCCATAAAAATTGTGCTCAGCACTTTAAGGTCGTGGGTGCGTTATTAGAGTGACGATCAGATCCCAGTACTTGGTGTGAAAGACTAGAACAACAATTGGTGGTGGGTGGTGTTTAATAGCTTCCTTCCCTCTAGTCTAAAAGTTATAAAATAGGATCGACTAATGCAGATAGACCTCGCGAAATTGAAAAAAAAAAGACAAAAGTACGCTTGCCTTTTATATGAAAGAGTTAAAATCAAATGGGTAAATGTACCATTGCATACATATATGTACTTAATTGAACAGCTGCAGAATACATCATTCTGGAATCTGACAATACCTAAACATTAATTACTTCAACACGTACATAATTGTAGAAATACTCATTACATGCAAGATAAAAAAAAGGGGGGTGGGCGTTATCACGAAGGTTTTAAAACATTTATTTGTTGTCAACGCTTTCGGCTGAATTGATTTTTAGCGAATGGTGTTTCACTTTCCGTGTTTAATGAAAGTCGGGGGACAAATTAACTTCCATAGTTGTATATAAGGGGGCTTCGGGATTTCAAAATAAAGGTGCTTCGGGACTTCAAAACAAACTTCGTTATATCCACAATTATTGTTTTTAGTACATAAGACGCTATAAAAACAAAAGATTTATACAAATTATTTTCTAATTAATTTGGTTTTGAAGGAGTGTAAAACCGACAACTACTACGTTACGCACGTACTTGTAGTATTGTTTGTTTGTTTTAGTGCAAAGCCACGTTGGGCTATCTGCTGTGTCCATCGCGGGGAATCGAAACCCGAATTTAATAGTTCTAAGTTCGTAAACTTACCAAAGACTCCCCGGAGGATTTTTATCGTTGACAAAAGTTTGTTTGTTTGTTTGTTTGTAATTAAGCACAAAGCTACACAATGGGCTATCTGTGCTATGCCCACCACGGGTATCGAAACCCGATTTCTAGCGTTGTAAGTCCACAGACATACTGCTGAGCCACTAGGGGGAGGGGGCTGTTGACAAAAGAGTAACGCTTAAAGTAAGTGGTTATTGTTGTCCATGAGCACGGGTGGGGGTCAAAGTGCGAACGCCACGACCTTTATACGTATTTAGTGTCAGAGGTTTCAGCTATTCATATTACCTAACAGTCCTGATTTAGCCTTGGGTTATCATTAATGGATAAGATTAGCGATCACTAACTTGTAGGTGTTTGTATGAATGATTGTAATATTAGTGTTCGAATTTGGTTTCTAAGACTAGTTACCAATGCCACTCTGGGGAAGGATTTGCTTTGAATTATTTTCTTCACTTACCAAACTTATGGGATAACTTCGAATTCAATGAACACGACTGAAGTTAAAACAAGTCTGCCAAGTATAGATTACGCACCAATGCAAAATATTATTAAGTCTTCTACCTAACTCAGGCGAGGGTGTGTAAAGTACACTAGACGTATTCTATTTGAAATGGTTGAGAGGTTGTAGTTTGGTTTGAATTTCGCGCAAAGCTACACGATGGTCATCTGCGCTAGCCGTCCCTAATTTAGCAGTGCAAGACTAGAGGGAAGACAGCTAGTCATCCCTATCCACCGCTAAACTCTTGGGCTACTCTTTTACCAACGAATAGTGTGATAGACTCTCAGTTTATAACGCCCTCGCGGCTCAAAGGGTGAACACGTTTTGCGGGATGGGGATTCGAACCCGAGACCCTCAAGCACCTTAACCACCTGGCCATGCAGGGCCTACAAATGTAAAGAAACAATATAAAACATTTTATTTGTTGCGAATATTCTCGAAAAGCTGCACAAGCTGTATACGTCTATAATTTTCAACTGATAGACTAGAAAGAAGACAGCTAACCAATAGCACCCACCACCAACTGATAGACTAGAAGGAAGACAGCTAACCAATAGCACCCACCACCAACTGATAGACTAGAA
>NW_013669955.1:10161-13124 GCF_000517525.1 Limulus polyphemus
TAGTTAGCCAACAGCACCCACCACCAACTGATAGACTAGAGGGAATATAGTTAGCCAACAGCACCCACCACCAATTGATAGACTAGAGGGAACAAAGCCTGGCTATCAGCACCCACCACCAACTGATAGACTAGAGGGAATACAGTTAGCCAACAGCACCCACCACCAACTGATAGACTAGAGGGAACAAAGCCTGGCTATCAGCCCCCCAATGCCGATTATTGGGCTACTCCAATCGAATAGTGGCATCTGATCGTCAGTTGTGGTAATGGGACACGAACCATGTTCCATCAGAATCATAGTCTAGGACTTTAAACATTAGATTACAAATATAAGTAAATATGTTCAGACTCGGCAATAAGATCTGTTGAGCCATCTGATACACGATCATGAAATAAAGTATGTTACCTTTTTTTTATATTGCTGGGAAAATACAAACGTGAAAAGCATCGAGCAAATATGGGTAAGTAAAGAGTCAACAGAACAAACTCAATAGATACCTTATTTACTTAGATATGGATAAGTATTTTCAGCATACTTAGATTCCATTGATCTAATAATCCATATTACCCAATCTCAATTCATGGTTTTGTATACGAAAAAAACAAAAAAAAATTAACAGCACCCTGTTCGCTGCTTTTTTCTTTTTATCTACCATGAATTAATGTTCTAGTTATCACGACTGTACAATATTACAAATAAATTTAGTTAATATTCCAGTTTTTCTTCAAATCGGTAACTGTACTTTTAGTATTTTAAACCACTGCTTCAGCTCCCTCTTGCGGAAATTTATCGACACTCGAGAAACCCTGAAAGAGAAACTGATGCTAGGATAGGATATAGATAGGATACAGAGAGTTTAATTTGTGCCATTGCTTGCTGAGCCTAAAAAAACAAAAACATGTTTTAATATATCTACAGACATATTAAAGTGAACATGCCCAAGACTTGTAAGGTGTATTATCAGATCTATAATCTGAGTCATGGTTAGCAAGGTAAGGGAATAAACGACATTATTTTGAGGGTAAGAGCCGGACCTCGTGGTCGCCTGCTGTGCCGAGAGGGAAACTAGTGAATTAAGGACCGGCGTGACAAGAAAGACTTTATCTCGACAAGAATTTAATCGAACCTCGTTGTCAGCCTATTCACGAAGCGTTTTAGAACGAGGTTTTAAGCGTTCTATACCAGAATTTCGGACAAGTCAGTAAAAGTGATTTTCTAGGGCATTTCTTAGTTTGAACGGCCTGTTTCATACGCTTCAACCAATGATTCAATTATACTGTAGATTCAGCGGTTAAAAAGAAAGGATTTGATTTCACTAACTCCCCCTCCTTTTTTTGTTATCCACGAAACACCTGAATTCTTTCATGATAATAAGTAAATAAACAAAAACCACAAATTAATGAAACCGAAAAACATCATTAAACACACGAAAAGTAATTATTCACGTCGTTATAAGTTTATGTCACTGAAACTTACTCCACAGCAAGGGCATCCGCAGAGAGAGAAGGGGGGCAAGGCCCTTCCATGGAAAATGAGAAACACAATTCTTTCTTTACTCATTCAGCATGTGCATATGACTTTTTTACACACTTCACAATTTCAAACTACTTTGCCCCCCCCCACAGGAAACTTTGCCCCACCTCCCGCGGAGCAATATGTAACAGAAGTTTTATAAATGGGTCATGTTTTTCATACGCAGAGGTTTTCAGCAAGCTTTAGTTATTTACTGTTCCAGCTCTTTTATAGAACTTCTTCTCTCGAGCACAAAAGAAAAAGAAACAAGGGTTACATCATGGTTAGAATGTTTAATACACTTATTTTTTTATTATGATGATTAATTTGCATCGTTAGCTTAGCGTACATATATTTATAACTGACCTAAATCTCTTAAGCTTACCGAAACACGTGAGATATTATTGGGATAATGGCCAAAAATATAGCCAACTGATGAGAAATGCTTTCTTATCATTATATAAGTAAGAACAACACATTAAATTATCTGAATTCATTAGCACAGCAGCTTGATTTCTAGCGCTGATTAAAAAATTAATATTATTTCTACACAATCATCTATAATAACAGGAAACAACTTTACCGGGGCCTTTGAAACCTGGCCCGAATTTCAAAATAATGTTTTACAGACGTTTTCCATTATCTTCTCTTACTTCTTAGAACTTAATATCGAACAACCTTATATGTCCATTCAGGTTTGTTTGATTGTAATTAAGCACAAAGCTACACAGTGGGCTGTGCCACTGGTGGGCCTGCCCTTTCAGAAGAGGCCTCAATGACTCAGTGGTGAGTGTGAAGACTTATAACGCTAAAAATCAGATTTCGATACCCGTGGTGGGCACAGCACAGATATCACATTGCGCTTAGCAACAAAGAAACCCACACACTGAATCCAGTAATTTCCAAATGAATACAAGTAAAGGAAATATTTTTTTTTACATTTCCTCGAAAAGTTTGTTTAAAGAACGCTTCTTTTTTTTTCCAAATGGATACAAGTAAAGGAAATATTTTTTTTTACATTTCCTCGAAAAGTTTGTTTAAAGAAAGCTTCTTTTTTTTTTCCAAATGGATACAAGTAAAGGAAATATATTTTTTTTTTACATTTCCTCGAAAAGTTTGTTTAAAGAAAGCTTCTTTTTTTTTCCAAATGGATACAAGTAAAGGAAATATTTTTTTTTTACATTTCCTCGAAAAGTTTGTTTAAAGAACGCTTCTTTTTTTTTTTTTTGCCCATCATCTAACCGCCATCTTGAAAAGACGTCTTAAAAACTAATCAAACACCTGGTAGTTGGTGGAGTCGAAACGGACACCCTCGATGAACTATTCTCAAACACCTTAAAACTGAATTGGAAAGAAATTACGCGTGATGATAACACCCTCGCAACATAGAGTGTGTAATAATTGGTTAAACAACTTAAATAGTAAGTAGAAAGAAGTACTACGTAACT
>NW_013669955.1:13289-14701 GCF_000517525.1 Limulus polyphemus
TGAAATTGGAAAAGAAATTCGCGTGATTGATAACACCCTCGCAACATAGATGGTTGAATAATTCTCACAACACTTAAATAATTGGAAAAGAAATTCGCGTAACTGATAACACCCTCGCAACATAGATGGTTGAATAATTCTCAAACACCTTAAAATTGAATTGGAAAAGAAATTCGCGTGATTGATAACACCCTCGCAACATAGATGGTTGAATAATTCTCAAACACCTTAAAATTAAATTGGAAAAGAAATTCGCGTGTTTGATAATAATTCGATTTAGCGCAAGTTGAAATCTAAGTTGTTTTATGCTATTATGATATGGTTGCCAGTCAACATTTAAAGTTGTTAGTTTATCTGCAGAGCCTATTTGTTGAAGCTTTCTGTAATGGTGCGCATAGCTATTAAGGCACGCCATTAATCGCGCACCTTAAAATACATGGTCGTTATTTTGAAATTTGATTCATATCTCTTTAACCACGAGAAAACTAAAGATTACTCACTGACTTGCTTTTTCTTAACGTTCGTCTAAAACCCACAACCAATAAATAATACAAATTACTTACTTTCAATTTCTTGCTCTATACGTCAAATGATAGAATCATGAAACCATTAATATATATAACGATACAGAATCATTAATCATGTTTTATTTGTATTGGTCTCAAACAGAAGGTTACTAATAACATTCCTGCTTTGGCCTTAATGAGTGGGATTTGTTTGGAGAACTAATGATTTCTTTTCAGATCGAGGTTGTAAGTTGTATAACCGTATATTATCGAGCAGATGTGGCATGGAAATATAACTTGTACTTGTAATGAACACATATTGCAGAAACAAGATCTGATAGAGATTATTCAGATAAAAAAAAAAGGTCGTATTAAAAAAATGTAATTTCCTTTCTTAGCATTTGAATTAGCCTGTGTCTGGCATACAGGATGTGACGTTGTTAGTAATCCAATCCTTACTGGCTGTCTACCTGTCTATCACTTTAAAATTTTTTATAGCGTACTATAAATTCATTTGCAGACAGGATGTGACGTCATTTGTATTAACCCATGCTTGCTATCTACCCGTCTGTCACCCATCACTTCACGGGATATTAATCTATCTTTTACAGACAGGATGTGACGTCATTTGTATTCTTCTCTTTACTGACTTTATCTGTCTTTCATTTCTATTATATATTTTGATACGTATTTCTTATTTTTACTGTCTCGAAGAATCTGATGCGGTTAGAGGCTGAGTTCGATTGGTTGATTTTGACCTAATCTGTGTGTAAAAAAAAACAAAAACATTTGGGTTCAGTTTGTGCTGAAATGATTCTAAACATTTAAACATGAAAGCAGCAGAGATGTGTGTGTGTGTGTGTGTGTACTACTGTCTTTCCTACCAAAGTTACCGTTTCGGTAGTA
>NW_013669955.1:15431-34312 GCF_000517525.1 Limulus polyphemus
TGTAAAAAAAAACAAAAAACATTTGGGTTCAGTTTGTGCTGAAATGATTCTAAACATTTAAACATGAAAGCAGCAGAGATGTGTGTGTGTGTGTGTGTGTACTACTGCTTTTCCACAAGTTCCTTGGATAGAGTTAAAAAAACTTACTGGAAAAACTTCGTAATTAGATAATAAATTACCTTTTATAAAGTTTGTTTATAGCCTTATTACGGTACCTTACAAAACTTTATGGTTTGTACAACGTTCAAACCAAATAATGATTTTCATAAACAATACATTCCATTTCAACTTGCCATTCTTGTGGTTTGTACAACGTTCAAACCAAATAATGATTTTCATAAACAATACATTCCATTTCAACTTGCCATTCTTGTGGTTTGTACAACGTTCAAACCAAATAATGATTTTCATAAACAATACATTCCATTTCAACTTGCCATTCTTGTGGTTTGTACAACGTTCAAACCAAATAATGATTTTCATAAACAATACATTCCATTTCAACTTGCCATTCGTGCAAAGTCTGGACACTTAAATATTCGTTACCGTGGTAAATTATTGCAATAACTATAAAGTAACAGATCAAACTCCCTCGTAAGACAACGTTCGTGTCCCATAAATACGTTGTCAAGCCATTAGGCTAACCCCTTCTTGAGACCACTGTGTTTATTGCGAGGTGTTCATTATATTGCGGAACTGCATGAGAAGAGGACAAGCGAATTCAATTATTTCTATAGAAAGATCATTACTCATTAAATATGAAGGCGGCAGGTGCGATGTCGGAGGCAGTAATGTAAGAGTTTGGTAAGTAATGGACCAAGGAATAGTAACATGAATCATTTCATGTCAACCACTATACCTAAAAATATTTTATTAATGTGCTAAAACATTCGATATCTAACGATCATCAAGCTCATAACAGAATGAATATCAGAACTATGACGCTTCGACTTAAAGCTGAAGAAAACATTGTTCAAACAGAGCTTAAGAAAGCATTGTTCAAACAGAGCTGAAAAAAAGCCTTGTTAAGCCTTGTTCAAACGGAGCTTAAGAAAGCATTGTTCAAACAGAGCTGAAACAGCCTTGTTCAAACAGAGCTGAAAAAAAGCCTTGTTAAGCCTTGTTCAAACGGAGCTTAAGAAAGCATTGTTCAAACAGAGCTGAAAAAACCTTGTTCAAACGGAGCTTAAGAAAGCATTGTTCAAACAGAGCTGAAAAAAGCCTTGTTCAAACAGAGCTGAAAAAACCTTGTTCAAACAGAGCTTAAGAAAGCATTGTTCAAATAGAGCTTAAGAAAGCATTGTTTAAACAGAGCTGAAAAAAGCCTAGTTCAAACAAAGCTTAAGAAAGAATTGTTCAAACAGAGTTGAAAAAGCATTTTTCAAACAGAGCTTAAGAAAACACTGTTCACGACAAAGAATATTAAAACTAGGATGTTCTTAAAACGTACCTTGCTTTTAGAAATTCTTTATATTTAAAACACGAAGATGCTAATGTCCATGTTTACAGTGTGTTATTTTATAGCTCGGTAGGAAATACTGTTACAAAAATATATTTATCATTTTTAACGTATCGCTTTAGATAGGGTAAAACTGTCGCTTTTCTGTACTCTGAAAAATAAACTTGTTTTCAGTATATCATGAGTGAACAGAAACATATAATAAAACATCCTTTCTCAGCGGTATGTCTACGGACTTATAACGCTAAAAACCGGGTTTCGATACACGCGGTGAGCAGAAAACAGATAACTCCTTGTGTAGCTTTGTGCTTAACTATAAACAACAACAAAAAAAAACAGTTTTACGCACATAATGAAAGTCAACAACTTTATTCACACAAATGATAGTCAACTAAAGAAAACATTACTCATAGTAAAATAAACGTATTAATAAAATAAATAATACTCAGAGATCAACGAAACAAACTCTTTTACGAGAAAATCCAAAACTACCCATCAGAGATAAAAAAAACTTATTCAGAGAAAAATTTGATCAACGAAACAAACTCTTTTACGAGAAAATCCAAAACTACCCATCAGAGATAAAAAAAAAAACTTATTCAGAGAAAAATTTGATCAATGAAACAAACTCTTTTACGAGAAAATCCAAAACTACCCATCAGAGATAAAAAAAAACTTATTCAGAGAAAAATTTGATCAATGAAACAAAGTTATATTCACGTATAAACCAAACAATATCATACACTTGTTAAAGCTGCATGTTTATTGTTAAATACAAATCTAAACAATGTGTTAAAGCTGCATGTTTATTGTTAAATACAAATCTAAACAATGTGTTAAAGCTGCATGTTTATTGTTAAATACAAATCTAAACAATGTGTTAAAGCTGCATGTTTATTGTTAAATACAAATCTAAACAATGTGCTATCTGCTCTAAGTCCATCGAGTGGAACCCCATCGGGTGACAGGTAAAATTAACAGATTCATACTCAGACAAATCAAACAAAATCAGACAAAGTAACGTATTCGTGAATAAATTAGATTAACCTAATAAAAAACAGATAATCCCACTTACAGACAACTAAAGTAATCTTATTAACAAAACAAAAAAAAACACTCAAGTGAAACTAATTTATTCAGAAACAATTTGGAGAACCTTGTTTAGCTATAAATAAACAACGTTCACGGAGAAATAAACAGTATCATTAAAACATACGAAACTGCACTTTGAATAAATTTATTCAGGAACAAATAGGATAACCTTGTTCACGGACAGACACAGCCTCATACGCCGAAAGGTAAAACAATATTATGTAGAGAAAATTGAGTAAAACATGATCCCAGAAAAATGAAGACAGTACTTACTGACAAACGAAGCGAACTTATTAGCAGAACAATAAAACAAACAAATGAAACACTTTGAGAGAACTTGATCTACAAACAAAGAAAGTTATATACAGACAAATAAGGACATTTTATTCATAAACCTATTATCAATGCTTCGTGGTAAGTCAGATAATTTTTGGGTTTTAGATAGTTAACCACACAGCTGCACAATAGACTATCTAAGCTCAGCCCGCTGTATGGATCGAACCGGACACAAGTTTTCTTTCTTTGTTTTAGAGGAATGCCACATTGGGCTATCCGCTGCATCCACTGAGGGGAATCGAACCCGCCAATTAAAAACAACAAACAAATTCGGTGTGATAATGTCGTGTATTACTAGTATTAAAACGTATTTTATAGACTTTGACATTGTATGAAAAAGACAACAAAAATTTCTGTGTAATATCCTTCATTCATATAAAGCCCCACCATGGCCAGGTGGTTAGGGAGCTCGACTCGCAATCTGCTCGCCCTTTCAGCCGTGGGGGCGTTATAACGTGACGGTCAACCCCACTATTCGTTGCTAAAAGAGTAGCCCAAGAGTTGGCGGTGAGTGGTAATGACTAGCTGCCTTCCCTCTGGTCTTACACTGCTAAATTAGGGATGGCTAGCAGAGATAGCCATCGTGTAGCTTTTCGCGAAATCCATAACAAACAAACATTCACATAAGCCTAATAAGATGTACTTCATTTTTGACGTACAAGATTATGGGGATAGTCTTTTATACAAGGGTCTTTTTATGTTCTAAATTATTGAAGACGTGCTTATAGGGAAAACTGTCTCCTCGTTACGTCATGGAAACGTGAATGGTGCCTCATGCTACACGTGGACTAAGCGGAAAGGTCAGGCATAGTAGCGATCCTTAATTTTGAACTGTTGGCCACAGAAAGATTGACCAGTCCAGCAGCGGCATCTTTCACATACACGGTACTCTTAGCTGAGTAGCAGGACTGACAGTCAGTTACAACACCCAAACGTGGCTCGAGCCGTGAACTTATAATTCTATATTGCGGTACGCGAACAAGGAGGCCACATCCTGCTAACGTCAATAAAAATGAAGTCTAAAGTTCACCTAATAGAATTTTCTGTTATGTCGTTTTGTCAATATTATACACAGTGTATTAAATTACAACTTATAATCTTATTAAATAAATATGAGGTACAATATAAGAAACTTAAATATGATGTTTAAATCAAGATCGGCGAAAGTTTTGCGAGTTCAGGCAATTAATTTACAAAAATATCAACAAAGATGTAGAAAAATTTACCGACGTAAACGACGAGAGCCTGAGAATATTTAGTGAGAAAATATATAATTCAAAACTTAAGGTGTGGCTTATGTGGAATACTCTTTTCATAAAGGAATATTCATACAGCAAGGTTGTTAAATGATAGGAGGACACAACATATCGAACTTGTAAGCGGGAAAACTCACATAGTAGAGCGTTTAGGCGGGCAACAATTTCCAAAACCACATTACAAGCCAATCCAGAGAGTGATGAGCATCGAAAGAGAATCTTCTAACCCCTCCGAAAAAAAACATAGCGACGAAGCCGCGTGTCTTCTGTTATCGTTAACAACAAAATAAAGAAGGATTAGAAACTGATGAATACTTACACTTGAAATGAACAGTTGTTTTTGTGACAAAGACAACCTAATAAACTAGAAGCATAACTATCCAATTTTATAGCATTTGTGTTAAGTTCCACGAGTCTTCTAAAATAGACAGACTTTCGTGCCTTTCTTCTGGTTAAATTATGGTCTTGGAAACTGACAACATCCACGCATAGGAAAGTCTCTGGCAAACATGGGAGTCCGCATTTCACAATTTCACACTACATTTCCCCCTCCCGGTAAACTATGCCCCTCCCTGGCAAGGTATGTGGTCTGTAAGTATTAATGTCCATCAGATGAAGTACGATCAATGATAAATGACGTATTTTCAAGGTACCACAGTATCTGGAACATCGTTCTTAAAATATACAATTTATATGGAAGTTATCTAGTTAAATGAAAAACATCCAGAATGCCTTTTTTGGCCTCTTTGAATCCTTGTTTAACGTAAAAGACTTGACCGCGCATATTTAGAAAAATGTTCGTCATTTAGTTAATTACTTGTCATTTAGGGGGGAGAGGGGGTCGTGGTTCAAAATAATGACTTTGCCACGTAATTATTCTTAGGTTAAATAAGCATTATTTTTAATAGATTTCATCTAATACCAAATTACACTTTTAATGTCTTTACTACTAGAAGTTAATTTATAGAAAACTGAAACTTTTTTTGGCGATTAGCAACTGGAAATTTGAACACTCTAGCAGTAAATATGTTAGCTAGTAGATTTCGGACTTGTTTCTCAGAAAGGGAATAAAATCTGATAAGCAAGAAATAATTTCCATAGATCAGCCGAACATCGAAAATATAATATAAAAAATATATAAGTGAAATCACGTATTAACTAATATATTTTATATGTCATTTCAATAGTGTTTTTTTTTAGCGCGCATTATAAATTATTTGAAAATGGTTTTCTTCGCGTGATGTAATTAATTGTATTTGACTTTCGAAAAGAAACTCGATTTTCCAGACGCATAAAACATAAAATTATTTTCTCTGTCATAATTAATCCGACCTAGACGCATAAAACGTAAAGTTATTTTCTCTGTCATAATTAATCCGACCTAGACGCATAAAACGTAAAGTTATTTTCTCTGTCATAATTAATCCGACCTAGACGCATAAAACGTAAAGTTATTTTCTCTGTCATAATTAATCCGACCTAGACGCATAAAACGTAAAGTTATTTTCTCTGTCATAATTAATCCGACCTATAGAGTAGATACTTAAGAAAGTAAGAATATTAATACGAAATAATGGATTTCAGCGATCCACTGACAAAAGTTACAGCAGAATGAAAACCGAAACGTTACCCACGATAATTCTGACGATATTCCAAAATAAATTTGTGAACGAAACGCTAGTTTTATCTTAACATTAATATAATGTGCACGTATTTAGATAATTTTCAAGGTCTTAAACCAAAAAAAAACATTCAGTTTTATAACAATTTCGAGAAATGGCGTTTCAAAAAAACAAATAAAAATAAACACAGGCCATAATAACGTTTTAATGCAGTGCATAGGTGGAAAAAATTGTGAAATGTGTGTATATAAACGTATCCAATTGTGCTACATATGGCAAGCAATTATTTTACATTAATAGTACTTATGTCGGTTTGATGTTGTTGTCACTTGGAATTTTCGAATCAAAAATAGCTGGATGGATTGTGGAGGATTAAAACATTTGGTAAAATGAATTTATATTAAAAAAAAGTTATGTGAAATAAATTCAAAAATCTGGTTTGGAAATAAATAGGTTTTATTTGAATTGTCGATTTTCTTTGTTTTTATTGCAGAGAATTTTGAAAAAAAATAATCTGAATACAAGATCGTCATGACTTCTACGATTATTTGGTGTCATATGGTTGAGTGGCATACAAGATATGCAACATAAATGTGGTATAAGGTTGAATGGCATACAAGATATGCAACATAAATGTGGCATAAGGTTGAATGGCATACAAGATATGTAACATAAATGTGGCATAAGGTTGAATGGCATACAAGATATGCAACATAAATGTGGCATAAGGTTGAATGCCATACGAGATATGCACCATAATATGTGGCATAAGGTTTGAATGGCACACAAGATATGCAACATAAATGTGGCACAAGGTTGAATGGCACACAAGATATGCAACATATAATGTGGCATAAGGTTGAATGGCATACAAGCTATGCAACATAATATGTGGCATAAGGTTGAATAACTTACAAGATATGCAACATAAATGTGTCATTCCAAAACGAATTATTTTATAATAAATTACAAACGAAACGAAACAAAGCAGAACAGAAACAAAAACTTCTGTAAAAAAAAACAACAACATTTATTTTATATTCAGCCGACAAATCTGGGTATGTACAGGTGTGTATGTTACTTTAGTTACATACAAATACCATCAACCGAACAAGAAACAAGAGAACATTCTAGAATTACAAAGTAAATTATAATTTTAGTAGCATAACAGGAAAGAAAAAAAAAAGAGACATTTAAAAATAAAATTCAACTCGAATATTTGTGATTAACATGCCATGACTAACAAGCAAATCAGTAAAAAACAAAATGAAACCGTGCAGTGAAATATAATACAATATTGTGATACTTCATAATATAATCTGGGTCCACTCAGGTTACAAAATATTCTGTGACAGAAAAAAAAAAGTTGATCGTGCCAGAATTCTTGAAAACACAACTTTACACAAAACATAGCACTAGCTAGCCATTCTTTCAAATTACCTACAAGTACATTGATGCAAGTTAAAAAGGATTTTCTGTGGTGAGAATCTAAAGATACTTATGAAACTGTGGTGATCAGAGTGACCATTATTGTGCCCAAGAAGAAACCTAGTGAATACAAGCTTTTTGTGTTGCATTACGATTTCACTTCTCATTTAGGGTTTTATATTTCCTGACTTTTCAATATCAGTAAACAGTATACGTTACGATCATTCTGTTGGAAATCATTATATTACCGTTCAACGTAAAATCTTCTGCATTTCGACATTAACGCATATTTTAAAAATTAGTGTATTAAATACTCATACATAATAAATTCGACTCTCTGCGTTTGTAAATATTACAGGTTAATCAAGGGCGATACATGGAATTCTTAAGATGTAAACAAGTAACAACATTTCATCCGTTGTTCTACACCAATCAAAAGTGACTGTTCAACAAGATAAGAGAAATTTTTATGATGACAAAAAGTCCGAATTAAAAGTTAATAATAAATATTAAAAATGGCTGCTTTAATATCAACAACACTTAAAATTAAAAGAAAGTATTTTTATTTAAAGAAAATAAAAATTTGTTGTAAAATATTGTAAGTTTACCACACTGTGTCTATTACAAATAAAGTGAATCATTATATTGTAAAATGATCTCGTAAAAAGGTATGCAAATACAGCGACCTCTATTTTTCATTGATATTTTCTTCTCTTTTTCTAGCTACATATATATATATCTATATATACTATAAATTGGGGTATGTATGTATATATATATATTTACATGTAATATTTTCGCGTTAGCATCACCAGCCTAGTAACATATTTTACAACACGATAACTTATTTGAAAAACAGGTTCTTATGTACTTGGCAAAAAAAGTAATGGTAAATATTATGACAATTAAAACGTTAGGAACTGCTTAAAATCGACTTGGTCAGACTATTGGTCATTTCTACATTCACTAAACATACACAGGAACTTATTTACCTGGTCGGTCGTGGGAAGATTTTATGTATTATGTTCATCAATGACATTATGGCAGAAGCAACTGAATGATGCTCTTAAAAAACAAGGCACACATTTAATGACCAAGAAACTAAAATCCTCTAGAAGCAGTCATTCTCACGTGTTTTCCTACCTGTATTGTACATGTTCGGTGAAACAGTCGTTCCAGAGTAGTAGCTGGCGGGAACGCTGCTGAACATATATGGAAAAAAACCCGCAGTTCCTTCCGTAGAAAAAGATGTTGACTGGCTTGTAGCGGCTGTATTTGGTGTTGATGGCATGGAAGCAACAGGTGTAACTGAGGGAAAGTCTAAAGTCCTTGAAGTATTGGCTGATGGTGAGCTGCTTGACCCTTCCGGTTTTGAAGTGACCGCTTCAATTTCTTCAGAAGACTGAAGCCGTTCTCCAGGTAAAAGTGACTTCTCCAGACTAGACGTCCCAAGTGCCGCTATCTGTTGCAGTCCCGTTGTTTGACCCAGACTAGACGTCCCAAGTGCCGCTATCTGTTGCAGTCCCGTCGTTTGATCCAGACTAGACGTCCCAAGTGTCGCCATCTGTTGCTGTCCCGTCGTTTGAAGCTGCTGCATGAAACTTGATTGGATTGATTTCACCTTACCCGATGTTACTAAGTCTCGTTGTGGCTGTTTTGCTTCTATTGGGTTTCTTTGAGAAGTTCCATTTCCCAGTACTGGAAGATCACGCGGTAAGTTAGAGCTTTGCAACAGTTCTTTGTGTTTTTTGTTATTTTCTATCTGGAGTTTCAATTTCTCAATGTGGTTTTTTGAGAAAAGGTGATCCTGAGTGGTTGTATTTGAGTAATTGATGTTGTACGTAGTCTTACAGATCTTACACTCCTTTGATGGTTGACACACATCCAACTCACGTGCATTTGCATAAGCAACACTCGATTTCTTCTCTTTAGCACGTGCATTTTGGAACCACACTTGTATAACCCGTTTTGGTAGACCAATCTCATGACCTAGAAATTCACACTCTGTGATCGAAGGAGTTTTATAATCGGCAAAAATTGATTTCATTATTTTAACTTGTACAGCAGTTAGTTGGGTTCTAACCCTTTTTCTCGTAATGCTTGGAGGGGTTACTTGGTTCTGAGTAATGGAAGAGTTCTGACTTCCACTGTGCGAGATATCTTCTTCTCTATCAGTAGATTCAGAGAGAGTTTCCGACACTGCATCCTCTGAAATTATTAATTTAGACGAAGAGTCGTCGCCACTCTTATCATTGAGGTTTGTTTGTATACTATCAATTAACTTCTGCGATTTCATGCTTAACTTGGGAGGTATACTTAAATCTAAAGGACACTCTCCTGCTTCTGGTATATTTATTTTTTGCTGTTCTTTCTCCTTTGAATTAACTCCAAATAACTCTGTTTTATAGTTAGACGAAGTTCTGAATTCATCCAAATAATTTAATAAAGAATCTCCATGCTTCTTATTGGTCATATTTTGCATGATATCCATAGATAAACAAGATAGACCAGAGGACATCATGGATGGGTTTGAAAAGGATATTTCTTGAAAACCTGTTACGCTTTCTTTTGATTCTTCTCCAGCACTGTTTGCACCATCTGTATCAGTTTCACCATCTGGTAAAGTATCTATTTGTATGTCGCCTTTTGTGTACTGGTCAGCGTGTTTTGTAGCCAAATGCGATTCAAGAGCTGACCTTGCTTTAAACAAGGCTCTACAGAATGGACACCTCTTATGAATGACCTGTTGATGGGCTCGAAAATGACCTTTTCTTTCCCTTGCACGAGTGTTCTGAAACCAAACTTGAACAACTCTCTTCCGCAGACAGACCTCGCGAGCTATGTTTTCTAGCATCTTCCGGCTAGGATTACTCTCTATTTGGTATTTCTGGTACAAATAATCTAGTTGTTCAGGTAGAATGGTGGTTCTCAGTCTCTTGTCTTTGGGTTCTTCTTTGGAGTCGTTATTGTCAGGAAACTTCCTCTTCATCAGAGTGTGTTGTTTGTCTAGGTGAAGTATTTCAGATTTATTTGGATAATTTGGAAAAAGGGTTGGATTCATGATATGAACTATCTGATGCTCTCTCCACAGATCAAATCTGGAAAATTTAAGACCGCACTTGTCGCATTGATAAGTACTGTTCTGGTTCATCTTTCTGGTATCTTGTGCTACAGGAACACTTTGAACTGACCCAGAAACTGAACGATTAACAGGACTTTCATACAAAGACGTACTGGTTTTATTATTTTGAGATACTAATGGGTTTTCATCTTTAAAACATGACCCTTTTTGATGTTTAATAAGTTCATAATAACGCTGAAAAACTTGTAAACACTTCTTACATTGATAATTTAAACCTGGTGTCCGTTGGAAACGTCCATTTGTGTCTTCGTCTGATGGAACAGGGGCCTGATTTTCGTAAACTTTTCTAGCTTTTTGTCTGGCATTTTGAAACCATACTACTACGACTCTTGGACTTAAGTTTAATAATTTGGAGAGATATTCCAGACTGTCATCTTTTGGATAAGGGTTGGTCTCAAAAAATTCCTGAAGTACCTTAATTTGGTAATCAGTAAATCGAGTTCTGTTTGCACGTTTACCTGACCCTGAACATCGACTGGAGGAAGGAGCTTGAGAGTTTTGTTTCTGATTATCTAATGTGGCTGCAGTAATAACTCCAGGAGAAGTTGCAATTAAACTTGACGAGGCTGTCTTGTCTGCAGAACAAAGAAGTAAATCTTTAAAATTAGTATTTTCCGGTTGAAAGTCACATCGCTCAGATGAATTGCTGGCTTCTGTGCTTGACTCTGTTATCTTTATGGGAGTGCTTTGTAAAATCGCATCACACACTGACCCCGTTGCGTCGAATGTCTTATCATTCGATTCTGAAGACACTGGAGTTGCTGGCAAAGAATCTACAGAATATGGTTTCATATCACTCGATTGTTTCGGTTCGTTCATCCCATTCTCTAGTTCTCGTTCTCTTACTTTATGTTTTGCTTTTTCTTTAGCAACGCTTTCTTTAGTCTCATTATCTTTATTATATTCTTGATTGTTTTCTTGAGCTATTATTGATTTAGCCTCTCCAGTTTTTTCATATTCCTCAAGATTAAGAAATGTAGATGGTGGATTACTAAAATTGTAAGGAGAATCCTTGTTCCGTTGGCGTTCTTTAAATAAAGTATTTCGAAACCAGTGTTTGATTACTTTCAAAGGAAGTCCAGATTTTAAAGACATTTCTTTCAACTGTTCTTCCGATGGGGAATTATTTATATTGAAGTATGTTTTCAAGATCCTGAGTTGGTCGTCATTTATTCGTGTCCTTGCACGTTTTTGTTGTTGTGCTTGTAACTGCTGCTGTTGTTGTTCTTGAAGAACTTTTTGCTGAGCATTAAAAGCAGTCGAATCGAATCCACTCCCCATTAATGGATGATTGAATGATGACGCCATCAGCGATTCAACAGGAGGAGGAAACATCATAGGAACTAGTGATGGATGGATGTTATTTGCAAATGGCATTCCTAAACCCATTGGTACGTTCATTCCTAAACCCATGCTCATAAGTAGGTGTTGAAACTGTAACTGGGCAGCCATTTGATTTGCAGCAAAGTTGACAGGATCTCCTCCTTGCTGACTTGAATGAGGTATAATGGGAGATACTGGTGGAAAACTTATACCAGGATGTGCTGTCCCATTCGTAATATTTGGGTTGTATATGCTATAGTCAGGAGTTGAAATAGGTGTTGGAGCTGTGTCCGAATTGCTTGTCAGGTCATCTTGTTGGGGTAGGTTTAATGCATGATTTTTTTTATCATAGTATATTCTGAATTCTTGAGAAACATGCTCCAGTAGACTAAATGGTACGACTTCTTTGTGGTATTCTTCTCTATGTGCTTTCAAAACCCAGATACTGGAAAACTCTTTGGAACAAATGTTACATACCGACTTGTTAATTTCAGGCAAGTACTTGTTTTTTGGCTTTTCATAACAGCTTTGAATTTCTTCGTCAGGTGTCGTACCAGATTTTGTTTTTGCAGTATCTTTACTGGTTATGTTTTCTCCGTCAGTATCAGTTCTAGTTTTACGTTGGTTGAACTCATTGAACTGCATGACGATTTCAAAGCCACAGCTTTCTAGCAAGTGTTTATACATCAGTGATTTTGACCGAGGATACGGGCATTTTGCCATGAGCATTTGAGATGTTACTTGCTCCTTAGATTTTGATAACTCAAGAGTAGTGTCATATCGTTCTTGGTTACAAACGTTTTGAGAACTTAGCTTTTCTGACTTAGTGATAGTTTCTTTTAACGGAGCATCTGAGACCATATCTTTGGGTTGGACCAATGAGGAAACGGATGATGTCTGAGTCAGACCAGAAATTTCAAGGGAATTTTGGCTAGTTGTTATTGGAACGTTGTTACAGCTAAACAAAGAAGATGCAGGCTGATGTAGAAAACCGCAAATCTTCTGATGTTGAAGTAATGCATCATGCGTGGGTAATGATACACTACAACGTGGACAGGGATAATGCGTCTGTGATGACATCTGGGGATGAACAAGACCTGAAGTTTCTGCAAAATCAGAGGTCCAACCAAGAGCCTGTGTCACTGTAGGATGAGCATGAGAAACATGAAAAGGAAACCTCGGTGAAACATTAGGACTTAAAGGTGTGCCAGTAGATGGCACAGAGGTTTGAGGAAAAGGATCGAAGTCAATAGAAAGCGGAGGTTGGGCTAAGGACGTTGTTACATCTGCACTTATCTTAGTGGCTCGAGAAGTTCCAGGTTCAGCTTTCTTTTGGTCCTCTTGGGACTGACTTAGCTCTGGTTTTTCAATTAAAGGAAGGTTTAAATCGACTTCTCCTGTCATAGCTAACTCGTGCAGTTTTGATGCTTTGGTTTGATGTAAAACAGATCGTATGTGTATGTCAAGGGTTGAGCTCTGATTATAAGAAACCTTACATATGTTACACTTATAGAGCTTTTTTTCAGATTCGCTGCTAGCGGTGACGGGACTCTGGCATCTACTACTGTTTGTATTAGATGTCACAGGCTTGGTTAAGTTATGAGGTGTTAACGTGGTGAAAACAGTGCTGCTATCTTTCATACTTTGCTTCAATTTGTGCAGATGGGAGACAGAATTGAAATGTACAAAGAGTATATTCTTCTGGGTAAAAGATTCTTTACACACTTCGCACTTATATGGTCTATTAGGGTCCAGGTATTTATCCACAGGGTAGCTCATCTTCTCGCCTTTTTTGTGAAGCAGGGTTTTGTTATGGTTGGTAAGGTAACTTTGCTTTGTAAAGGCAACCTTACATCTATGACACTTATACTTTCTATTGGGGTCATTATAACTATTTTCTGCCATTACCTGGTTGTTTAAATAATCCTCGAAAGTCACTTGTTCTTTCGAACTGCAGTCACCAAAATGTCCACTTTGCATTTTGGATTCCTCAGGGCTAGATTTAAAGCTTGCTGAAGTTAGATTCGTTTGTTCTGGGGGGTCAGAAGTGGTTTTCACTTCAGCCTCTTCAGCACTATCTCTGTTGCTTTCTTTTTTCAACAGTTCTGTAGTGTGAGGGTTCAAAATACGATGTCCCGAACTTGATAATAAAGGATTATTCACCAAGCTGGCCTCATACTGTTGAATTTCTTCTTTAGTCATGCTAGTATGAGATGATTCCACGTGTTTCTGGAGTGCAGACACTGATCGAAAACTCCTACCACACAGGACACACTGCGATGCTGCACGAATTAAGTGATATTGTGAATGCAGTTTCAGTTTTTCCAGAGTTTTAAATGCTAAGCTGCACTGGTTACACCTGAACTTATAGACATGGCGGTCTGATAAAGCTAGTTGAAGTTTCTTTACGTGTACTTCCTTAAAATGCATTTGAAGAGCCTGGGATACTCGAAAAAATTGGTTACATCCTTTCTTCCAGCATATATATCCCGGACCACATGGAGTTTCCTTTACTTCTATGTGACTCTTTTCATTCTGGTGAACAAAAAGCTCGTCTATGTTGTTGAACAGCTTTAAACAAACAGGACATTCTAAATCGTCTACAGCCTCATCATCATTGTTAGCGTTTTCCCAGTTCCCATTGTCATTTTTGACGTTAGTATTAGAATTATTCACAACCTCTTCCTCTTTCTGTTGATCTTTAGGTTTGGAGTTAGTACTCTCTAAATTTGTCTTATCCACGATCATCAACAATCTGTCCACACCCTCACGACTGACTTTATGAGATTCCATCAAGTGCTTCTCCAATTTGGGCAACTCGTCAAGACATTCTTGGCACAGTGGACACTGCAGGTTTTGTTTCTGTGAATGTTGTGCTACTACATGCATGTGAATGAGAACCTCACTGACGTTAGTGTAATCACACAAAGGACAGGTAAACACGTGATCTGGATCTTTTTCTGGCAGTCCTCCATTCTTAAGACGATCTGTAAGGGCTTGTTTTAGCTTAGACTCCTCACTTGGGCCGTCACTCTTTGTGCCCTTATCCTCGTGGGCTTTACTTCCTACCAAGTCTGTTTGTGGTTGAGCTGACTTATCCTCATGGGCTTTACTTCCTATCGAGTCTATTTGTGGCTGAGCTGAATAAAAAACAATAATAGAATACTTAATGAAGAACTACAATGATCTAGTTTCACTTAACAATACTTAATGAAGAATTACAGTGATCTAGTTTCACTTAACAATAGTTAATGAAGAATTACAGTGATCTAGTTTCACTTAACAATACTTAATGAAGAGCTACAGTGATCTAGTTTCACTTAACAATACTTAATGATGAATTACAGTGGTCTAGTTTCACTTAACAATACTCAATGAAGAATTACAGTGATCTAGTTTCACTTAACAATACTTAATGAAGAACTACAATTATCTAGTTTCACTTAACAATACTTAATGAAGAGCTACAGTGATCTAGTTTCACTTAAGAATACTTAATGATGAATTACAATGATCTAATTTAATATTATAACACTCATGTGAAGAATTACAATGATCTAATTTCATATTATAACACTCATGTGAAGAATTACAATGATCTAATTTCATATTATAACACTCACGTGAAGAATTACAATGACCTAATTTCACATGATAGAGTATATGACTGTTTCTTTCTCAGTCCCCTTGTAAGTATGAGTAGTTGATAAAGTAATAGTCACTGAAATCACACACATACCACCCACCCACAGAAGAACAAGTTTTTACAATTATCACAGAGCTCTAAATGACCAGTTTTTCTATGTAACTCTGACATAAGCCTTTTCAGAGTCAAGAGTGTTGATTTTGTTTGTCTCTTTACTGCAGTTTTTCGGTAAGACTATAAAAATCTATACTATAAATCTGTCTACTATAAACAAGAAATATTTCCGTTGTTGTTATTGCTTAGCATAATGCTACACAGTGATCTATCTGATTAATATCCACCACGGGTATTGAAACCCGAATTTTAGGGTTCATCAACCGTACTTAAAGCCGTTTGTTAGCGATAGAAGTATTCAAACTTACCAATGTGCCACTAGGGTGTGTGGGTGGGGTTGTTGTGAAAGAGAGAGGAAAAACAAACATAGTGCAACAAGTATGCCCCTCCTCCAGTGGCACAGCAGAATGTCTGCAGAATTACAACGTTAAAATTCGTGTTTCAATGCCTATGGTGGGCAGAGCTCGGATAGCTTTGTGATTAATAACAAACAATAACAGTAACAAGTATTTTTTTTTTAGTATTTCAAGGGTTAAAGGACAAATAAAATGAATACCTGTCACTAAGAATCTTAGCTGTTTTCTGTACATTAGAGCATCTCAAAATTTATCGAACAAATGACAGCATTTTTTGACTACTGAACTAATATTGTTTCCTGTTTTCCTCCGTTCTATCTAGTGTCGAACTGCGAGTACGCTGATCCACGATGCGTGACCCGTTGCCGAAAAAAAAAAAAAAAAAAAGCGCTTCGAACTTTTGAGGCCTTGGGTGCGTCATAAGAGTGACAGTCAAATACCACTATTCGTTTAAAGTAGCCCAAGATTTGGCGGTGAATGTTGTTGACTGCCTCAATTTTCTGTTGTCTATAATCCCAGAGCTGTAAACTAGTTCGAGCTTATTCAAAAGTTCTAAGAAAAATCTTACCGAATCAGACCTTACTCATATTTTATGCTTTCGCCAACCTGTATCTGATCACGTGTTCTGAACATGTCTTGTACCTTTCACAATAACTGTACCCCGAACACAATCGCCACTGACATCGTGTTGTGCCCGTGCATGTTAATTCAGTAGAACAGGATTCAATTCGAAACGTACAAGGGGAATGTACTTATACAGCCGTCTTTCAAACGCACCTACGCGAAACAGGTTTATTTTATAGTTATTGCACAGATTTTTTCCATTTTCCTTATCTATTTAATAACGTTTACGAGTTTCACATTAATTAACAAATAAACCGATTCTACTTACGAGACAGGTTTTAAGTTTAATAATTTCCATTAGATGAAAAATACTGCTCATTTAACAACACCCTTTGTTGAATACAATTTATGAGCTGTTTGTTTCTTTGTTTTGAATTTCGCGCAAAGCTGCGCGAGGGTTATCTGCGCTAGCCGTCCCTAATTTAGCAGTGTAAGACGAGAGGAAAGGCAGCTAGTCATCACCACCCACCGCCAACTCTTGGGCTACTCTTTTACCAACGAATAGTGGGATCGACCGTCACATAATACCCGGGAGATTCGAAGCAGCGACCCTCAGATTTCGAGTCGAGCGCCTTAACCACCTGGCCATGCCGGGCCATTAAAGAGCTGAAACATTCAAATGAAGTTTATACTGTATGCCAATTCCTAAATACGTATTCCATTAATGTTTATTCTGCGCCGTCATGTACGTCTATAAGATGTTTTCTCAGACGTATATTAGCGTCAACCTTACACGCGTCGATTTTAGGCCGAGAAACGCGAGTAAAAGAACCGCGAAGTATTGTAAACAGTAACCGACTAAACGCCCATAACGGGACTCCCGCATTTTGCAATCTCGTCAAGGTTGCTGCTAAGCGATGACACCTTGTACTTACACATTTGTCGTTGTTGGTCGGTGTTAAGTAAGAAATACACCGTGAAAGTGCAATATTCTAATAGGGGGGGGGGGCTTAAACAATGCATCATCAAATCTACTAAAACAGTAACAAAGAAACGACATACAACCTCCAAAAAACAAAATATAGTGACACTATCATGACAAAATTTCATAACTGTCATTGCAAATTTGACCTCATTCGGGGAGGATATATGGGTCAAACAGCAAACATGAAGTTATTTTTAGGGAAGACAAGAATCGGACAGCAAAGTTGAATTAATTTGGGAAACATGCATGCACCAAACAGCAATGTTTAGCACGCAGGAAAAATATTGGACTACACTCGCGGGGCTGTTGATGGATCTTCACTGAAATTGGTATGGAGGTTCATTGGGTCCTTGCGGGGAGTACATACAAATTTTCAGTACTGCGTTTTGCGGCTTTTACAATTACATATAGGGGAAGCAACTTTTTATATCCTAAGATAACCTTTCATCAATCATGAATTTACATAACTTCCGTCCACAAGACGGGTACTCCAGCTACTTTTAAATAAATATGTATTGGTTAATTGATCTTAAAATATTATCTTTTTGATAAAATGCCAGGTGTCTAAAACCGTAGCCAGTTATCTTGACATAGAACAGTACAGTTCACTACTTTTATACATATTTATATATGAATATTTTAGGATTATATTTAGGTTAATCAAATTTCCTGCTGAATTCAGATGCGTTTCATGACATGGGAAACGCAATTAAAAACAATTAGTTAGGACTAACATAAAGAGCAGTTAACGTAGTTTTATATCTTGTACTGTAAGAATAATATCAAGTAATAAATGTTTAGTCCGACACGCTAAAAACAGCTCGCTTCACGGTTCCTTTGTTTGTGGTGATTTTACATTTTTCTCTGTGTTTAATCTACTTTCTTTTAGTTAGTCGCGGAAAAAAAAAACGTGTTTGTTTTTTTGAATTTCGCGCAAAGCTACACGAGGGCTATCTGCGCTAGCCGTCCCTAATTTAGCAGTGTAAGACTAGAAGGAAGGCAGCTAGTCATCACCACCCACCGCCAACTCTTGGGCTACTCTTTTACCAACGAATAGTGGGATCGACCGTCACATAATACCCCCCCCCACATACACACACAAACACACATGGCTGAAAGGGCAGTCATGTTTGGTGGGACAGGGATTCGAACCCACGACCCTCAGATTGCGAGTGCAACGCCCTAACAACCGAGCCTTTTTCTTTACCCACATTATAACGCCCCCACGGCTGAAAGGGCGAGCATGTTTGGTGTGACGGGGATTCGAACCCGCGATCACCTGGCCATGCCGGGCCAAAAAAACGTGTAAACATTCTACAGATTTTCAATTTTTTCTTATTAAGCTATAGGTAACGACTACCATGCTTTAGGGTTTCAATATGGCGCCGAAAATTTCCTTCTACTGATATAATGCTATAGTTGTCAAAGAAGTAACATTACTAAATATTGACATACAGTATAACAAAAGGCACTAGATTGACACACTTTCGCCATAAATGGGACGGGTCACCCGTAATAATATAAATATAATGGTTAGTTATAACTGTAAAAGGGCTAC
>NW_013669955.1:35312-45140 GCF_000517525.1 Limulus polyphemus
GATTGACCGTCACATTGTAACGCCCCACGGCTGAAAGGGCGACCATGTTTGGTGTGACGGGGATTCGAACCCGCGACCCGCAGATTGCGAGTCGAGTGCCCTAACCACCTGGCCATGCCGGGCCAAAAAAAAAAACGTGTAAACATTCTACAGATTTTCAATTTTTTCTTATTAAGCTATAGATAACGACTACCATGCTTTAGGGTTTCAATATGGCGCCGAAAATTTCCTTCAACTGATATAATGCTATAGTTGTCAAAGAAGTAACATTACTAAATATTGACATACAGTATAAACAAAAGGCACAGACTGACACACTTCGCCATAATGGGCGGGCACCGTAATAATATAATATAATGGTTAGTTATACTGTAAAGGGCACGATATTTAAAGTGCGCCACTTTTGTTCGTAAATAATATTTTACCATACACAACAAATATGTTTTTGCGCATAATATTGCCTTTTTGAAAACTTGATTTTGATAGTAGCTGTAAAGTAAAATAATGACATCATTAAGTGCTATAAAATACTGACAACATTAAATGCTATAAATATGTCGTGATATATGGCTAAACCTAAGTTTAATTTCTATTTACAGTGCAATAGACAATCGTGGTTCTTTACAGTGCAATATACAATCGTGTTTCTTTACAGTGCAACAGACAGTCGTGTTTCTTTACAGTGCAATAGACACTCGTGTTTCTTTACAGTGCAACAGACAGTCGTGTTTCTTTACAGTGCAATAGACAGTCGTGTTTCTTTACAGTGCAATAGACAGTTGTGTTTCTTTACAGTGCAATAGACAGTCGTGTTTCTTTACAGCGCAATAGACACTTGTGTTTCTTTACAGCGCAATAGACACTTGTGTTTCTTTACACCGCAATAGACACTCATGGTTTTTTACACCGCAATAGACACTCATGGTTTTTTACACCGCAATAGACACTCGTTTCTTTACAATGTAATAGACACTAGTGCTTCTTTACAGTGCAATAGACACTCGTGGTTCTTTACAGTGCAATATACAATCGTGTTTCTTTACAGTGCAATATACAATCGTGTTTCTTTACAATGTAATAGACATTAGTGTTTCTTTACAGTGCAACAGACACTCGTGTTTCTTTACAGTGCAATAGACAGTCGTGTTTCTTTACAGTACAATAGACATCGTGATTATTTACAGCGTAATAGACAGTCGTGTTTCTATACAGTGCAATAGACAATCGTGGTTCTTTACATGCAATAGACAGTCGTGTTTCTATACAGTGCAATAGACAATCCTGGTTCTTTACATGCAATATATAATCGTGTTTCTTCACAGTGCAACAGACAGTCGTGTTTCTTCACAGTGCAACAGACACTAGTGCTTCTTTACAGTGCAATAGACACTCGTGTTTCTTTACAGTACAATAGACATCGTGATTATTTACAGCGTCATCATTAGGTACATTTGCTGTTATGTTAAACTTATATTAAAGTTTTTCTTCGTTATCCATTCAAGCCGTCTCCAACCATTATTTCTCAAAAGGTTGTTGTTTGAGCGCAAAGATACACAATGAGATGTCTACTAAGAAGGTGTTTCTTTACAATGTAATAGACACTAGTGTTTCTTGACAGTGCAACCGACACTTGTGTTTCTATACAATGCAATAGACACTCGTGTTTCTTTACAGTATAATAGACACTCGTGATTATTTACAGCGCAATAGACAATCGTGTTTCTTTACGAGTGCATTCTGTTTTTGCAATATCCTAAGTGTTCCAGCTTTAGCGGTTTTTTTTAACATTACACAACAATTCTACTTTTAAGGCTTAAAGTGAGAATAATTGATTCTAGTAGGAATATGGAGTATTAATCATGTAAACTAAACACAACCCTCAAGTGCTCCATTTCATATCATATGGTAAGGAAACTATTTACTTGAGATCCGAAAGCCCATTGATAGGTAATAGTTCAAGAAGTATAAGAAAATAATTATTCGTGGAATGAAATTAGGTTTGTACCATTCAAGGTCATGTCAGTTGCAAAGGAATAAGGAAATAAATAACAAAAATTAAACCTACAATTACCAAAACTGATCCATAACAACAACAATTAACATTCTAACGGTATCACAGTGATCTCGAACTGTTGTCCAACTGTGGCAAATGCCAATAGGATGCCTTCACCGTCATTATTGGTTGACGTTCTTGGTCTGCACGCACTATGTCTATGCTTAAATGAGTCTGTAGTACGCAGCCGCTCACACATGTCATTTGATATGAAGGATGACATTCACCTGCGAACCGTCTGTCATATAATGTGGTAATGTGCTATCTGAAAAAATTGACAAGCACCAAAAAATGTTCTTTCTGTATATAATGGCTTTCCACTTTATTAAGGTTTATGTACTCTTTCAGACTTGGTCCTGTTTTGAGATGCAGATGCAAAATAGATTGATAACATCATACGTCAGGTGATCCCTGCAGCACTATAAATGACTAGGAAAAGCACATTAACAGTTAATCTAACACATGTGGGAAATGTAAAAGATATTGCATGGTTCAAAAGAGGCATGATAGTAGGTGCACATTTAGCAGGTGCCACAGTGGCCAAAACAGTTTTTAGGAAGGTTGCTCCAAGACATCGGTTATTCAAGTTTATCTGAATTGGAAAATGTGAATAAATGTCTCCTGCTAGGAGGAATTGTGGCCTCAATTACAGAAAGAGGAGCAATGCGGTTAGGTACGATTATAAAGTCTAAACATCATCAACGAATAGATCAACTGACAGAGACATAGCAATCCCAACCCATCTTGCAAAGAACGTTACAACGAATGACTGCAGCAGTGGAAGACCATTGATTAAACCATTAATCTCAGTATCAACAAGAAAAAATTTTCTTCGAGTTAAGTAAGTAGAACAGACATTGGACAAATGAAGACTGGCAAAAGGTGATGTGGTTCGCTTTTCTTTAGCACAGATGGGGTACGACAGATTTGGAGAAAACCCACAAAAATCACTCGACTTGTGTGGTCCTAACTTTCCAGGCCTCTGGTGGTGAGCGCATGATTTGAGGACTATTTGCTTGGAATAACCTGGCCCCCTTTAGAAAGCAGAATTAATTTAACAGCTTACCTCAACATCGTTTCCGATGAAGAGCATCTAGCAATTGTTTTAGCTTATAATGCCATGTTTTCTCAGCATCATTTTGAGTTTAGAGCTTACACGTGACACACCTAACGAAAAGAAATTCCAATCTTTAGGATAGGTTTCAGAGGAAAGTCTTATTTAGGGTCTATGTGGAAATTTGGTGTTCACTTTAAAAAAAATGTCATATTTCAACGCTATTAAAAACCTACATCTAACGAAGGTGTTGGATTACTCAAAAAGAGGAGTTACTGGTAATACATCATTTTACAAACATTGTAGCATTATACATAACTCACTGTACTTTCGGGCAACCACATCAGTGGTGTAAATTGTACTTAAAATGTTCAAAAGAACACTGTTCGGAAACTATTATAAGGTCATGTCTACTAGCATTTAATTAAGACTCCAATGTGAGCAAAGTGACATATTTAAATTGATTCTTTAAAAAGTGTTCCTTACCTTCACAATTAGATCATGTTGATGATGTTTTTCAAATATGATCTTGTCAACCAGAAAACAGTATACGTATTTCGAACAAGTGGTATTTTCAGTACTTGATAGAACTACGTGCGGGCATCATGCCTAAATAACTTTGTTTGCTATGAATTTCGCGCAAAGCTACACGAGGGCTGTCTGCGCTAGCCGTCCCTAATTTAGCAGTGTAAGACTAGAGGGATGGCAGTTAGTCATCACCACCCACCGCCAACTCTTGGGCTACTCTTTTACCAATGAATAGTGGGATTGACCGTCACATTATAACGCCCCCACGGCTAAAAGCGCGAGCATGTTTGGTGTGACGGGGATTCTAACCCGCGACCCTCAGATTGGGATTCGAGCGCCCTAACCACCTGGCCATGTCGGGCCGAACATAAATAGCCAAATGATACACGAAAGTAACTTAAGTTAAGTTATAATATACACAAACTTAATATGTGATTGGCCTACATTTATACATATATTCTACGGTTCTTTAAAGATGTATTCCTGTCACTTTATTACCTCCAGGTTAACCAAAAAAGAAAGAAGGGTACTTACTAGTTTGGGAGTCCTTTGCTTCTTTTTCCAGTCCTCTGCAACTCTTCACTGTGTATATCTCTCGAAAGTCATCTTCCGACTCTTGACCTTCTAGTTTTTTCTGCATCTGGCGAAGATTTTCATTCCTCAGATGCTCTAGTGAGTGAACGTGTTGAACAAGTTTAACTTTGGCGTTTGCCGAAAATTTGCACAGTGCACAGTGGTAAAATGTTGCATCAGCATCGAGACCGTTTTCACTGAACTGCAAGTACAAGAAAAGCTTAGCACTGATCTCATGTCTGGGATTTGAAGTATGTAATTGTAGTTCGTGTATGCTGTTGGTGTAGCAGTCACAAACGTTGCATCGCACCTGGACAGCGTTGCTGGTCTTCGCATACTTCAATTTCCACTCGTTCCTCGGCCCTCCTTCTTTAATGTGGTTAATATGTTGAAGCCCTTGGTAGTGCTTATCGGTTTTGCAGTGAAGCTGGAAATTGGCTTTCAGATTAGTTTTATAGGCGCACAGTTTACATATGTAATTTCCTCCAACCATCGTCATAGTATTATCTTCTCGTTCTTCTGTCCGATCAACTTGAAAGTGCTCATTCAAGGATTCAACGCTGTTTGTTGAGAAACAGCTACACACACAACAGAAGAACAGAGCGGAATCACCCTCAGAAACATCTGGGTTCAAAGTTGGGTCGCCTTGTTCCATATCTATGGTAGATGTATAAGGAAAATATAAAGAAGAAGGTTGAGAAGAATTGTTTACAACAGGATTAGGGCCTACCATTACCATTTGTTGTTGTTGTTGCTGCTGCTGCTGTTGGTTTGCTATCATCATAAGTGCTTGATTGTAATACAAGTCTGCCAAAGCTGCTTCAGGCTGGAGCTGAGCGTCTGGAGGGAATAATAAACCAGAATGGAACTGTCCAAACATCGGGTCCATCACTTGAGAATGGTGAAGTGCTGTCAACTGTTGCATATGTTTGACATTCTGCTGTACAACCATCATGTTATGTGTGTGTTTTTCGCTCGTCATATGAATCCGAAGATTTCGAGCCACGTTAGTTTCGTAGTTACAAATATCACAGCGCCATGTAGCCTTTGGTTTGGTTAATGGTAACCCCTTTTTCGGCGGTTCTGGAGCAGTTGTGATGGTTACGTTTTGAGAGGGAAGAACATGTTTAGTAGTCAAGTTTCCACTTCGAAGCTCTTTGAGATTATTGAGGTGTTTGTCTGAGTGCATGTGAATACTCAAGTTACCTTTAGTAACGGTAGAATAATTGCAAATTTGACATCTATATGGTTTGTATCCACAAGTGTAAGTCTCACCACGTGACAGTTTCGGATGTCGCTGATTGGTTATACAATAAACACACGAAGTTTCGTTCTCCGAGTGTTTCTCTTTCATATGTATCTCTAGCGTTTCTTGATATTTGTAATGCCAGTTGCATTTCGGACACTTTAAAGTTTTACAAGAGTTTCTAGAGTGTATCATTTCCATATGACTACCTAAAGAAGAAGAGGAACCTAAAACCATGTCACACTTTGAACAGTCAGGATGTCTGTTATCTAAGTGCTGTGGACAAATAGTATATAAAGCATTTGTTGAGGACGCTAAAGAATGGTTACTTAACGTGAGCAAATCTGGAGACATTGAAGTCTTTGGAGACACAGAAGATTCTGGAGAACTGCTTCCATAACTTGTTGGTCCCTCTAGTGAAAGAGTTCTTCTTTCTAAGGCCGAAGATACAGAGGCTGTCATTGGTCCATCTTGATTCTGAGCTTCGGTACTTTTTGGCATTAAGTTATTAGTAAGATTCTGTTTGCATTCACCAGATGACTCCGATGAAGTCGCCTCAGCTGCAGCAGCTGCTGCTTTGGCTAATTTCTCAATGTTAGCCAAGTCTTCTAATTCCGGAGCAATAGATTCTATTGTTGCGTTATCACGACCGACAGTACCTTGAACAACATTTTCCTTCTCGTGCTCAACAAAAGACTGTTTGATATCCCGAATTGATGGAGCTGGGTTCAAACAGGACAATGATGTCGTTGCAGCAACTGTACTTGTGGATGGTGAAACACTACTAACGACTACAGCACTGGTGTAGTTAAATGGATGTTTGTTAGCATCTAAGTGTGCAGAGGAATCACAAAAACTCTGGACACTTCGAGATAATAGATCATTTTCACGAACCTGAGCGGAGGCGTTAGAAGCTGGTTTTAGGAATGAAAGAAGTGGGATTTTGTCTTTCCCAACGCCTTGAATAATGGCTGAAACATTTATTTGTGATAATATATAGTTTTCTTCTTCCAGAAGATGTATACCGTGCTCTCTGACAGCATGAGCAACAAATGATTTGGCATAACCGAAAGATAATTTACACATGAAACACATAAGAATAGGTTTAATTGGGACAGAAGAATACTCACAGGATATTTTATGTCTGTCCTCATTGTTGGCCCTTAGTTTAGGTCCACCAATGTCAGTTTTTACGAAGTCTTTATTATCAAAACTGGGACTCTTTTCACGCACGTTAAACACTTTATAACTGTGTACCATAGGTATCTCAGGAACTTTTTTATTCTGTTGATGGAGGTTGTGTGTTTGCCCATATAGGGCGCTAAGCAAATTAGAATTTCTACAGATGTGAAAGGCATTTATGATTTCAGGAAAACCCCTATACTGCGTAGGTGTCGCCACCCGTCCATCAACAATACCGTCTTGTCGTTGAGGTAGATCCAGACTGCATTCTTCATCGCTGACTTCCGAGTCTCCTTCTATAATATAGGCAGATCCATCCGGGTTATACAAAATCTTTCCAGTGAAAGTCTCTACATCACTTTCCGACAACGAATTGTCATCATTTTTCACACCATGACCTGAAAGGTCAACATGCGCAATCTTTTTGGTTTCTTGTTGCTCACATCTTTGGGTAGGTTCCGAGTTTAAGCGAATCTTCGTTTCAGTGCCAAGCTGCCCACTCAAACACAAAGTCCCATCTAATTTATCCTGGTCTGGAGCATCGGATGGATTGTCCTGTGGTGCCATAGTTGACTGTTTATTGGAAGATGGCGTATCGGAAAATTGGTAAGAATGTCTTTCCTTAGTTGTTCTATTTACAGTAATGTTTTTTTCATTGCCACATCCAGGTCTTACTACTTCAGCAGGTAACAAATAGATCTCGGAGAGTTGCGGCTGGTGTTTTCCGGCAGACTGCTGCCCTGTATCCATATCCTCCATAGGTGTTTGAGATTCCATTTTTGTAAACTTGTTAAGCCATGATGGAGCTCATTTTCTTCATCTGAAACACAAAAAATTTACATTATTTTAAACTGATAACAACTATAGATCCAGTCACGAAAACTTGGAGCGTCCTGGTGCTCTTATAATACAGAATACATGCTATATGCAAAGATTTACACTTAGGTGTAATATACAAATAATTACTGTTTGTTGCTTAATTTGGTAAGGATCGTTGGTTTCAGATTCTTTCGTATTTTAGATAAGCCAGATTTGTTTGTGCAATGGTTAGAAATCTGTAAAACACTATAACAGTTACTCCAAGCAATTTAATAATCTACTCAAGTTGGAAGTATTACTCCTTCCAGAAACGATCTGGTGAGAAAAGGTAAGCGTGAAGAATTCTTCTACAGCTTCTTTCTTTTATTTCACACCTATCAAAACAATTATTACTGAATTCCATGCGTTAAGTTATGTTCATCAGACTTCATAGAGCACGTGACTTGAAGGACGGAAAATAGGTGTGACGAGAAGCTCAAAACAATCAAATAAGGATAAGAAAAAGGCACGGTTGAGTTATGATTCTTACACGAGCATGCGTAGTCTTTTCAGTTGGATACCCACAACCTGCACCCCCTACAAGTTTATGAATTGAATACTGAAACAGTTTCGTCGATGATTCCCGTACCATGACTTCTCAAAAACAAATTAACAACAAACTATTTGTTTGGTGTTTGTTTGTTTGTTTTTTAGGCAAAAAACTAAACAATGGGCTATCTGCACTCTGAACCACCGTGATATGCTTGGTTCGGTTGCTGTTAAGCACAGAGTTACATAATTGCTTATTTTAATTTCATAAGCCTGCAAACTTACCTCTGAGCTAACGGGGGTGGGGGGTGTATGGGTGGAGAGGGTAGGGGTGGATATGACAAACTGAAAACCAGATGCGAAAATATAACGAAAAATTTGGAAGGGTCTTAAAAATAAAACTATTTTGTTGGAAATAGTTCCAAGAAAATTTAAACGGGTTGGTTTGAACGCAAAGAAAGGTTGAAATGTGAAATTATTGGGGAACAAAATGATCAAATACAATGGTTACTCGGGTAGGTGAGAAAGAGTAAATTTGCCGGCGTGCAAGAAATTGAAAAGTCGTCACAAAAGTGAAACTAATCTTTTAACTTTATAAATAAATAGCATTGTTTAAAAAAAAATATGTAAAAAGAGAGGCTCGTTTTTCCGGAGGGTGTGGACCATATGTTTGACAATTACGTTCATAAAGACGTTATAAGGAGGAAGTTTCGTATATTACGCCAGACAGTGAAACGAACTGAGGTCTAATCAGCGGGGAATTATTGCGTTAAAAGGGCTTCGTGAAATTAGCCGATTGCAGGTGTTAAATTCCTTAAAACAAAACTTTGTGTGTGTGTGTGTGGAATCATTTAAAACGATTTCATTGTTACTTTGTTATTTCTGATTAATTAATAGTACTTTTCGGCTTTAGTAGTAATAAAAACCTCATAAACTTCTAAATACTATTATCGTATTCATTGTTATTACCCCATATGACACATTCACGATATCATTGGGTTAAATACCAGCTGCGTATTCTAAAATAATACGAGAAACATTTTCCATTATCATTATTTTTATGTCGCCATTTTCCGTAAGGCAACATTAAGGAACGGTGAGCTCGGCTATTCAAGGTCATGGTACCAGTCCTATGGTACAGCACCGTCAGCACATTGTGTTACCTTACATACATTTTTATTCAATTTAACACAGCTATTGTCCACGCGCAAATGACCGGGTTTTCCCTTACGCTTAAGGATCTTCACTGAACAAAACGGTAAGAGAGATGGTTCGTGTCTTAAAGTACTAAAGAACCTTACTTAGGATAGTTGGGTTCGGTTATACAGATGGTTCGTGTCTTAAAGTACTGAAGAACCTTACTTAGGATAGTTGGGTTCAGTTATACAGATGGTTCGTGTCTTAATGTACTGAAGAACCTTACTTAGGATGGTTAGGTTCAGTTATACAGATGGTTCGTGTCTTAAAGTACTAAAGAACCTTACTTAGGATGGTTAGGTTCAGTTATACAGATGGCTCGTGTCTTAAAGTACTAAAGAACCTTACTTAGGATGGTTAGGTTCAGTTATACAGATGGTTCGTGTCTTAAAGTACTAAAGAACCTTACTTAGGATAGTTGGGTTCATTTATACAGATGGTTCGTGTCTTAAAGTACTGAAGAACCTTACTTAGGATGGTTAGGTTCATTTATACAGATGGTTCGTGTCTTAATGTACTAAAGAACCTTACTTAGGATGGTTAGGTTCAGTTATACAGATGGTTCGTGTGTTAAAGTACTGAAGAACCTTACTTAGGATGGTTAGGTTCAGTTATACAGATGATTCGTGTGTTAAAGTACTAAAGAAC
>NW_013669955.1:46100-47594 GCF_000517525.1 Limulus polyphemus
TCGAACCCGCGACCCTCAGATTGCGAGTCGAGCGCCCTAAAATATTGAATATAATATAATATCATAACCGAAGCAGTAGTGTGGTTGGTAAAACTGATAACACAAAAACATTTATTGGGGGGTATCGTGAACAAATTAAAAATGGACATGTTTCGTACCCGTTGAATAAATTCGTTTAACTACCACTTTGTAAGATATTCACGGGTAGTTGGTGCAGTCCTCGTCACGGTGAAGTTTTCTTAATTCTCTTTAAAAGTCCCAAATACTACACTAACAGAAAGAAACTGGAGGGGGGGGGGGTTGCACATGCATCGCTGCATCTAATCACATCGTCAAATATTTAAACGTTAGAAGCACCACCTAACGAATGAGAGATAAAAAAAAAACCGAGACAAGTCTTAATTCTAAATATATTTTAATAAACTTACGTGACTAATACTCTATAGTCTAATAACATCTCCTCATCTGTGGAATTTTGAAACAGGTTTTCAAACGCTTTAATTACCGATAGGTGACGTTGTGTAACTTCCGTAAATAGCTATCGAAAGAACAGGTTAGATGCACTAACTTTTTGAACTCGCTTCAACATTTTTTTTTTTGTTGTTGTTGTATTTTTTATTATATGGTAGTTATAATCCAACTAAACTGGAATGATACGGTAATAGAAGCAAAATTCATAATCAAATTTAAAACGTGATGCGAAGAGATAAAATTTGTTTTCCTGTAAATGACATTTAATCTAAGTTCATTCTATTTTCAAGCGTACATGAAACGTTTTTCCTTAATTAGCAATTGAGTAATAACTTTGGCTCTTGCTTGAGCAGGAAACATGCTTAAAATGTTTTCACGTGGAAAACTTCAACAGGTACTTATAGTATATTTATATATATATATATACGTATGTGTGTGTGTGTGTGTGTGGGTGGGTGTATACACAATTCTTTTAACTCTACAGATTCTAGAAATGAAATATATCTTTTAGAACGTATACCCCCCCTGGTGAATTCTGTGTTGGTGTAACAAATAATTTAAGGATCATTGTTTGTAATTAAGTACAAAGCTACACAATGGGCTATCTGGGCTCTGCCCATTACGGGTATCGAAACCCGGTTTCTAGCGTTGTAAGTCCGCAGACATACCGCTCTGCCACTGGAGGGGTGATTAAGGATGACTTGACATAAATTTCGTGTTAGATCTCCCCCAGTATATGTCAGCAAACATTTTAATGAATGTATTCCGAGAGAACCATGTTTTTCATGTTAGCCTTTTTTTTGGGGGGGGGGGCATGAAATAAAAGAAAAACACGAAGGATTAATTTTAAGAAAACATTTTCATAATTTTTGGCGTAAATTTAAATATGAAAAGAAATATTATAAAAGATGTGTTTGTTTGCTACAGAACAAAGCAACATTAGGCTATCGAACTCCAGATTTTAGCGTTGTAAGTCCATGATAAAAATACAGGAAAGAAATGAAAGCATATTTCATAAGATTA
>NW_013669955.1:48502-49479 GCF_000517525.1 Limulus polyphemus
AAATATTTTCCTCCTCCCTTCTTGCTTCCCCTCCCTCTCTTTCATCAACCACGTGTGGCAGAAAGAAAAACCTAGCTGCTGTGAGCCAATCACCGGTTACGAAAAAATAAGGGAAACTTTAAATAAAAGTCATTTACAGCTCCTAGTTCGGATTTTCAGTCTTATTGTGAACTTAGAAATATCCTTAACTTATAGCAACTGATTCACATAGCCCTTGTTTTATTTATTTATTTTAATTTTTTTTATCTCTCTCGCACACCGCTTCTCTGAATTTGCTCCCCAGCGACAAGTTTGAAGGCATCTAACACTAAAAACCAGAGTTTCGATACCTGTGGTTGGCACAGTAAAGGTAAACCATCGTGTAGCTTTGTGTTTAACAACAACAACAAACAAAGAATTTTTTCCTCTGGTTACCACTACTGTTGGATATTAACCATATTTGTAACAGAAATAGAAGTAACCTTAGTACGTCTTTCATAGTGTGGTTTATATCTATAGTTAACCAAAGTTGAAAATCAATAGAAGTAAAGTGTAGCTCAAGAGTTTGGCGGATGATATTGTTGACTAGCTGCCTTTCCTCCAGTCTATCGCTTCAATATTGGGGACGGCTAGCGTGGATAGCCCCCGAGTAGCTTTGCGAGAAATTCAACAAAGAAATCAACTAACATGTACTCAGGTTTATTGAATATTTACGAACAGAAGAACGACACACAGGTTAACTGATTTTGTAACTATTACACAGGTTAACTGATTTTGTAACTATTACACAGGTTAACTGATTTTGCAACTATTACACAGGTTAACTGATTTTGTAACTATTACACAGGTTAACTGATTTTGTAACTATTACACAGGTTAACTGATTTTGCAACTATTACACGTAGGTTAACTGTATTTAGTAACTATTACACTAGGTTAACTGTATTTTAGTAACTATTACACGTAGGTTAACTGTATTTTGTAACTATTACACAAGT
>NW_013669955.1:49500-52989 GCF_000517525.1 Limulus polyphemus
CCCCCGTAACGGAAGTCTTTAGTACGAGTAATCAACAAGAATCATAACATGACTCAGGTTAGTTGAACTAATTTACGGAACGTAGTAAGAACCGTAACGAACACAGGTTAACTGATTTTGTAACTATTACACAGGTTAACTGATTTTGTAACTATTACACAGGTTAACTGATTTTGTAACTATTACACAAGTTAACTGATTTTGTAACTATTACACAGGTTAACTGATTTTGTAACTATTACACAGGTTAACTGATTTTGTAACTATTACACAGGTTAACTGATTTTGTAGCTATTACACAGGTTAATTGATTTTGTAACTATTACACAGGTTAACTGATTTTGTAACTATTACACAGGTTAACTGATTTTGTAACTATTACACAAGTTAACTGATTTTGTAACTATTACACAGGTTAACTGATTTTGTAACTATTACACAGGTTAACTGATTTTGTAACTATTAAATACACGGATCTCAGTCATCTCTCAACATTCTTCGCGAATCTTATAATCATATTAGGCTTAAGATGATTTGCAATATATGTGTAACTACTACCATACAGAAGTTAGTTATAATAAATAAAATATTAGTCCTAACATATGTATAAGTAGCTAGAAATGGGGAGTAAAGTTTGTAGGGGGAGTAGGGCGTGCGAGAGCTAGATTAATCTCTGGTTGTCAAGATCAATTCTTATGTTTAGACAAACACTGTCGAAAAAGTTGTCACTTGTTAGATAAGTGTATTGATAAAATTTTATCGTTTTTTTTACAACTAATAAGAGGATTTTTGTCATAGTCAAGGACGTCCGTTCAAGAAAAATCCGAGGGAGTGGGGCACAATACATTTTGTTGGTTTGAATTTCGCACAAAGCTACACGAAGGCTATCTGCGCTAGCTATCCCTAATTTTGAAGTAACAGACTAGACGAAAGGCAGGTAGTCATCACCACCCACCGCCAACTCTCTTTCACCAACAAATAGTTGGATTGAACGTCACAAAATAAGGCCCCCCACGGATTAAAGGGACGAGCATGTTCGGTGTCACGGGAATTCGAACCCGCTACCAATAGATTGCGAATCGAGCGCCCTATCCACCAGGTCATTCCTGGCTCGTTCAAGACATAAACAAACACTTTTTTTAATGATCGTTCCGTGATTTCTAGTCAGTCCACGAGCGAAATAAGCCCTCCTTTGTAATATGAAAAAAATACGTCTTCATTTCTTCACATGTATTAAGTTTTATTTTTCGAAAAAAAATTCAATATTTTGTAGGTTCATAGTTGTATTTTTTTTTAACAATGTGGCCCAAAACTTGCAATCAAATGCATGAAGTTAACGATACAGAAACCTGCATCGCGTCTAATCTTTTATCAATATTTTCTAGGTTCATAGTTGTATTTTTTTTTTTAACAATGTGCCCCAAAACTTGCAATCAAATGCATGAAGTTAACGATACAGAAACCTGCATCGCGTCTAATCTTTTATCAATATTTTTAACACAGTTTGAAATACGGATATTTAAACTCGTCTTCAGAGACGATAAACATTTTGAAACTATTAATTTTTTTTGTATTTCCCAAACAAAACTGGCATTAAGTGTAATTTTATCTTTTTACAAAATTAGCACAAAGCCAAATGGGCTATCGGTCCTCTGTCCACCGATGGGAATCGAACCCAAAAGGTTAGCGTTGTAAGTTTACAGACTTGTTTTGTTTGTTTGTTTGAACTTAAGCACAAAGCTACACAATGGGCTATCTGTGCTCTGCCCACCACGGGTATCGAAACCCGGTCTCTAGCATTGTAAGTCCGCAGACTGGGGGGGGGGCTATATAATTGTAAAACTGTTAAACTTTCTTTTTTGCTCTGAACAAAAAGCTGCTTTTTAAAACAAATCAATGCTAATAATGTTGCTCTGTAGGCTAGTAATAAAAGCGAAGAAAGAAATATACACTGCAAAACCGTAAAACCTATCATCAAACACAGACCACAATAATTGGTTTTGTTCAATACGTTATCGGAAGATATTCTGATTGTTAGGTAATTTAACAATAATTTTCCTGTAAGCCTTACAGTTGAAGAGACTGTATATATTTTACTTGGTGAATTATTCAGGAGGAAGAAGTAGAAAAAAAAATCATAAGATGCCAAATTAATGTGAATTAGATACACGTGTTATGGATGGTTTCCTCTTGGCTGTTTGATATGTGTGTATCTACAGTTGATAGTGACGGGTGTTGCTATGAATATGGCTGTTCCAGCTTTGTTTCGAAATTAAAAACAATAATTGTATTTCCTTGTTTACTGAATCTAAGATATGCAACCAGAAGGGGGGATCCAGAATTGGAGAGCTCAACAAGAAAAAAAGTGAAGATGGCCGCCATCATATTTTTACTGGAGCATCGTCAAAGACTGGGAATGATGGAGAACAGGAAAGAAAGATTAGGTGACAAAAGGAAAAGGAACTACTTTTATAAACTTTGCCACGCTGGGCCGCCCAGAAAGGACGAAGGAAAGGTACAATTACAGGATTTTGAAACCAGTCATACCGCTCTTCTAAACAAGGTATTAATCACGACAGCAGGTAGATGTATGACACAACCGTGTTCTTCCAAAAGTTGGGACCTATAAAGATGACCCCCCCCCCTTTTATTATTTGCCCTTTATCTTTCTTCCTCGTTTATGCTAACGGTTGCAGCTGGCTATTCAGTCATTTCGAAGTATTCTTCTGCAAGACCAGTGAATAAGTACCATACTGGTAACAAAGACTGTCTTACTAACGGCCAATCACGTTTACTGTGGCAGGACAAAGCTGGGGACTTAGTTCAAAAGTTGAAGAAAAGAAAGAAAGAGAGAGAGAGAGAGAGAAGACGAAGAAAGCATTGCAAGGAAAAGGTCCTGGCCACTAGGGCACAATGACACAGTTTTTAACCATTCTACTGCGTAATCAAAACTTCAAAACTGTAATTTCGTGTTGATGTTATTAAGGCCCTTGTGCACGCCCCGATATATTATAGCAGTATGAAGTAAAGCGAATGAAAAGCACAAAATGAAGGATAATAATATTGTTACTGTTGAAACAACCAGAAAACATTACATAACGATATTCCGAGTGTAATTTATTGTTTCTGCAATAGCATTTAATTGCTGAAAGTCCTTTTGTTTTTAACTTACATTTTACCATGCTCGTATTTACACCGGCCGTGAAGCAAGGTGAATATCAAGACGTATTTACACCGGACGTGAAGCAGAGTGAATATCAAGACGTATTTACACCGGCCGTGAAGCGAAATGAATATCAAGAGTATTTACACCGGCCGTGAAGCTGAGTGAATATCAAGACGTATTTACACCGACCGTGAAGCAGAGTGAATATCAAGACGTATTTACACCGGCCGTGAAGCAAGGGTTGAATATCTAAGACGTATTTACACCGGCCGTTGTAAGCAGAGTGAACTATCTAAGACGTATTTAACACCCGGGCCGTTGAA
>NW_013669955.1:53109-55376 GCF_000517525.1 Limulus polyphemus
CCATGAAGTCTTCTTATAAATAAACTCCACCGTTTGAATTGTTTTACTCTGGGTTAGCGAAAGTCAGTAAATATCAAGACGTATTTACACCGGCCGTGAAGCAGAGTGAATATCAAGACGTATTTACACCGGCCGTGAAGCAGAGTGAATATCAAGAGTACTTACACCGGCCGTGAAGCTGAGTGAATATCAAGACGTATTTACACCGGCCGTGAAGCGAAATGAATATCAAGACGTATTTACACCGGCCGTGAAGCGAAATGAAGATCAAGACGTATTTACACCGGCCGTGTAGCAGAGTGAATATCAAGACGTATTTACACCGGCCGTGAAGCGGAGTGAATATCAAGACGTATTTACACCGGCCGTGAAGCAGGGTGAATATCAAGACGTATTTACACCGGACGTGAAGCAGAGTGAATATCAAGACGTATTTACACCGGCCGTGAAGCACAGTAAATATCAAGACGTAGTTACACCGGCCGTGAAGCAGAGTGAATATCAAGACGTATTTACACCGGCCGTGAAGCAGAGTGAATATCAAGAAAATGCGAATGAAAAATAAACATTTTTTCCGTTGATAATATTCTGAAATAAATATTATGTGTTTAATGTGGTGTTTGTGAGATATCAAATGTGGTTTAATAAAAATTTAAATGTGGTTTTATAATCGATCTTATTAGTAGTAATCGTTACACTAGTTTTAATCTGAATAATGATTAATATTATTTAACCTAATGATTTCAGCATTAAACTTGACGAAAAATTGAACATTGTGTTAGTATTCGTTTAACCACAGATACTCCATTTTAGCTGTTTTGATTTTACCATTAAAGTTCGACCGCCAACTCTTGGGCTACTATTTTTACCAACGTATAGTGGAATTGACCGTTACATTATAACGCCCACACAGCTGAAAGGGCAAGCATGTACGGTAACAGGGATTCGAACCCGCGATCCGCAGAATGCGATTGGAGCTCCCTAACCACCAGGCCTTTGATGGAAAGTGCATACTTTGTCGTACGTAGTTTATATGCACACAGAAAGTAATCTCTTGCAAAGTTGAGATTAAAAGTATTGTACGGAACATGATGCTTCGCCTTCAGAAAGATGACCAAATATACCTAAATATTATCCCTAAATCACTCTCTTGTACGAGTGTAAAAAATGTTACATAAGCAATATTTTCAAGAGTAGTAAATTAATTATTGAATAAGAACACAGACCACACATGTTAAAAATTTGTACAAAGTGAGCTGTCTTGACTGTAGACTAGTAATTTGTAAAATACAGTCACGTTTCAATTATTATACATAATATATGTATATACATTATTTTTATTTACAAATAAGTTCTTAAGCTTATTTTTCTTAAAACATAGGACAGTAAATAAAGAAGTAAAGTAAACAATTATCTCTTGACAATTCCTCATTACAGGATGTGGAAGGAACATGATATATTGTCTTTGTTAAAGGATAGTAGGCGGATAGTACGTCAGAAGGATAGCAGGCGGATAGTACGTCCGAAGGATAGCAGGCGGATAGTACGTCAGAAGGATAGCAGGCGGATAGTACGTCCGAAGGATAGCAGGCGGATAGTACGTCCGAAGGATAGCAGGCGGATAGTACGTCAGAAGGATAGTAGACGGATAGTACGTCCGAAAGATAGTAGGCGGATTGTCGTTATGGAACACGACCCTTTTTCTTTAAACCAAAATCGTTTTAGTATAAGAATATAATGTCAATGGGTATGATGGTTACGTTTGTCAACGTAGGGATCTTTTCTGTTTCGTGCACCGTGTTCAAACAGAAAATAACATTTGTGATTGTAGTTTTTAATGCTGATTTTAATTTATATTTCTGAAATTTACTATTATTTAAACGCGGTGCATGAAACAGAAAATATCCCAATTCAGTACTCGGATTTAATATTTTTTTTTAGGTTTTAGTTTCTTTATTTCAAGATCTGAGATAAACAACATTTAAACAACATTTTTTATTATTCCTAGTCAAAAGTATAAACCTACTATTGAAGTTACAGTTTATGACTGACATTTGTTTTTATTCAACAAAAAAATGCTTATAATAATTAATGTCAGTTTTCCTTCTTGACAGACGAGCGTAAAAAATATATATAACACTTGGGATAGAATAAATACAAAAACTATTGTTATAACCCCCCCCCCCCCGGGCCCAGGGGGGTGTTTTGGGGGTTACAACCCGTGAAAACCGGGTTTGTTATTCCGGGGGGGGGGACCACAAAAAGCC
>NW_013669955.1:55531-57138 GCF_000517525.1 Limulus polyphemus
CTTTGCGCTTAATTATAAACAAACAGACAAATAACCATTGTTATATTTTTCATTAATTTAATTAAAAACTAAGACATAGTTGTACAGAAACGTAAGTAGAGTGTGTACGAAATCAAGTGAATTAGCGCAATGAAAGAAAAAACTAACAGTAAGTAAACAGTTCATCATTTTAATAATGTGTGGTGATAAAGGAGAGACTAATCCTGCGTAACGGGGATTATAAAAAAAAACTGTAGCAACTAAAACACGCGAGTCTTTTTGAACGTGAAAGTTGTTTTATAAACTAATAAACTGCCACATAGTACGGAAAACATCTGTCAGAGCCGGATAATTAAATGTTGTCACTCCGGAAACACCTGTCGGAAAATAAAGCAGAGCAATTAGCTTGACCTACTGAAAACACTTAAATATTTAATTTTCAGAGGCAAAATGCTCTCGAAATTGAAGATAAGTAAATCGTTCTATAATAAAAGAAAATCACTTACTTATAGTTTTCCATCTTCACGTATAACTGTTTAATTAGCATTAAGCATAATATGTCATTTCTGTTTTTTTGTAAAAATAAGTAATATATACGTACCTGCCCGGCATGGCCAGGTGGTTAGGGCGCTCGACTCCCAATCTGAGGGTCGCGGTTAGAGTCTCCGTCACACCAAACATGCTCGCCCTTTCAGCCGTGTGTGTGGTGGGGGGGGGGGGGCGTTATAATGTGATGGTCAATCCCACTATTCGTTGGTAAAAGAGTAGCCCCAAGAGTTGGTGGTGGGTGGTGATGACGAGCTGCCTTCCCTCTAGTCTTACACTGCTAAATTAGGGACGGCTAGCGCAGATAGCCCTCGTGTAGCTTTGCGCGAATTCAAAACAAACCGAAAGGGCGAGCATGTTTGGTGGGACGGGGATTCGAACCCGCGACCCTCAGATTGTGAGTCGAGCGCCCTAACCACCTGGCCATGTCGGGCAAGCTGGGAGATATAACTAGGCAATAAAAAAAAATACAATAATAACTTTAGAAACATCACAAGGACGTTTCGGCTCATTTAGTAAACAGCTTAGAGCAAAAACTTAATAGGATTTATTCTTACTGCTAGTCCTGATAAAACCGCAATGGCGGAACGATGGCTGAAGTAAACATTTATTTTATTATTATTATTATTTTACTTTTATTATAAATTTTGCCCTGAACTGTTAGCTTATAATATGTATTTAGGACTAGCATAAATCTTTAAAGATGGACGAACCACCCGAGGTGTTCTTAGGATTACGGCCGAAAATGTCGTTAAAAGCGAAGGGTACCTAACTGATGAAAGAATGAATTTTCACCTTAATAAGTACGAACGTAAGAAAACTATATTTAAGTAGCTTTACTAATAAATAGGTTGACTTTTAGTTTCGCTCTAAGTATGTAGCTTGCTCTGGAACGAAGTTATTATTATTTTCCATTATGTAGTAAACATTGCACGTCCCATGCCTGAACCCATTAAATTTTTGAGCTTATGTATGGATATACACAGCAGCGGGAATGCATATCACAATACGTTCCATCACAATATCATGTAAACGTCGTAGGTTTCACCTCAGCTTCTACGTTAAAATAAGCCCTCCAGTGG
>NW_013669955.1:57358-60224 GCF_000517525.1 Limulus polyphemus
AGTGCTCTTGTTTGTAGTTTGGTAGAACCTGTAAGTGCTCTTGTTTATAATTTAGTAAGTGCTCTTGTTTGTAGTTTGGTAGAACCTGTAAGTGCTCTTGTTTATAATTTAGTAAGTGCTCTTGTTTGTAGTTTGGTAGAACCTGTAAGTGCTCTTGTTTATAATTTAGTAAGTGTTCTTGTATGTAGTTTGGTAGAACCTGTAAGTGATCTTGTTTATAGTTTGGTAGAACCTGTAAGTGCTCTTGTTTATAATTTAGTAAGTGCTCTTGTTCATAGTTTGGTAGAACCTGTAAGTGCCCTTGTTTGTAGTTTGGTAGAACCTGTAAGTGCTCTTGTTCATAGTTTGGTAGAAACTGTTTGCATGTATATATATCAAACCAGCATACATTACACGAGTCATGGCTTCGAATATTGTTGTACCGATTATTTGGTGTTGTTGTAACAGTTGTTTCTCTCATTGTTCTGCTGGTAATCTTGACATTGTTATACAATTAATAAAACCATTTTGTTACAATAATATTAGATAAGTGTTATCAGGACCAGAAAAGTTTTACAAGTGGAATCCAAATGAGATAAATGAACAAACGTTTTCAAGAATTATGATTGTTTTGTCGCCAATCTAAAGTCCAATCCATTCATTTTACACCAGTCAATATAAAGCAAAAAAAAACTGAGTTAAATCAATCGTTTCTATGTAAAATACTCATGAAACACCACCAGTAATAATTATTGTAATTAACTACAATATTGACCGTATGTTTTGTTATACTTTTCGTGTGTGACTTGTACGTTATTAACGACCCAACTAGTTGATGGACTGGCAAGTCTCTTGATGAATAGATAGTTTAATAAAATGCGTTTAAAATGTTGTCTATCGGTAATTCTAGGGCTAACAGCATCAATACAACATGAACCAAGCTGGTTTTGAACTACTGACCAGGTGGAAAGCAGCCTGTCAGCAGAGACCTACTAAGGAACCGATCATCACTCTTATAACACACTCACAGTTTAAAGTGCAAATAGTATTTTGTGGTATGGCAAGGATTAGAACCCAGATCGCCAGCTCCAACATCCGAGAATGGACCGATAGTACAGGGGAGTTTGCTTTTATTGTTATTTAACTTTTTCATCCTGTTTGTATAACAATAATAATGCTATTGTTGTTATTATTATGATAATTTTTGCATAACTTTTCAAAAGATTAGAAAGTTTTTTTGATTACAGGTCATTGGAATGATTACAAATATATCTCGAAATATTATACACATCCTATGGTTTATGTAATATAATAACCTGAGTGAACGTTAGGCCTACATGAGTAGTTGCTTTTACGTTCAATTTTCGGAACTATGGCCCTTCAGGATACTGGGCTGTAACCCAAAATCCATAGCTCTCTCAGAGAGCCAATCCGTGCCCATTGATGTTTCGACAGAAACGTACGCAAAAAGTTAACAGCCCTCATCGTCATTGGCCTATATGATCATCTAAGCCTAATTATCAATTAGTTCACACCTTGTGAAAAGGATTGTAGGTGGCGACAGATGCAGGAGTTCGAGTTAGGAATCTAAGTGTGCTATCAACTCATCTGGAATAGCACCTTTTTTTCTAACAAAATATCCTGGGTTCGAATCTCGACTCCTTCCCACCACATACAATCCTACTCGGAACTTTCCTATAGACGGCAACAAATTAACGAACGAAGCACAGAATGTAAATTAATGGGCAATTAGTATCTTATAGTAGCAGTAATAATAACAAAAGCATCAGTAACGAATCAATAATCAGATTTAGTTGATCGTATAAGCTATTAATTGTAACAGCGATTGATATCCGATTGCCACAACGTTACCGCAAGTGCTTACTTAACAGCCACTTTTGTGTAGCTCAGATGAGGTCTCATAAACGGAAATACCCCAGCATGTAGCAGTAAAAGATAACCGTGCGAAGATCTGTGTAACCTTGTAGAGAACGAAGCGAACTTTTTCAAGCGGCTGTCTTACCACGTGTGCCAAGTGCACGATCAGATGTATAGCATATCTGTCTACCCGTCACAACAGAAAAAGAAGTCTAATTGTGACGGGTTAGATCAAGAAGGATAAAGATAAGATAACGTCGTAAGTATATTGTTTTCATTCAGTTATCTATTTGTCTTGCTAGTGGCTTTAATTATTTTTGTGTGCCGGTCGCTAACAGATCCACGAGCCTAACAACAACAACAACAACAAAATAAAAGAAACGAAAAAGTATAAGCTTAAAATCTTGGGACTTACACTTTGGTATACAGTAATATTGTCTGCTACGAGTGACTACACTGGTAAAGGACAGAGGACAGGCCACACAGAAATACGGTAACTACCTGGTCAACTGGTCGAAGGCTTTCGAAATCAGTAACTAGGATAAATCAATCGCTCACTACGGGTTTGTTTGTTTGTTGAATTTCTCGCAAAGCTACTCGAGGGCTATCTGCGCCAGCCGTCCAGGGGGAAGGTAGCTAGTCAACACCACCAGTGACGCCATTTCAGCAAGATATTGGGTGAGAGGCAACTTTGAAACCCAATTTCTACAAAAAAAAACATGAACTTTTGAAGACGTAGATCGTTTCGGAGTTCATACATCGACTGTTATAACTACGGAAGATTCAGAGTGTTATGAATAGCAGCAACAACAGAAAAATATGGGAATTTTGACTTTGTATATGTTATTATCAGTAATTTCCCATAACCATACCCTAATAACCTGACATTTCACAATTCTAAGAAGAAGAAAAAAAAAGTGGTTGGAGCGGCTGACCTCCCTCCAACTTGCGCCACTTAACAACGCCCACCGCCAACTCTTGAGCTAGTCTAATCGAATAGTGGGACCTC
>NW_013669955.1:61022-68655 GCF_000517525.1 Limulus polyphemus
ATTGTTCAGTTATGGTGCACATGAATAACGGTAAAATATAATATAGATGGATGTGTTATTACAGAGCTTTCAGTAAACACTCTTCACATTGTTCAGTTATGGTGCACATGAATAACGGTAAAATATAATATAGATGGATGTGTTATTACAGAGCTTTCAGTAAACACTCTTCACATTGTTCAGTTATGGTGCACATGAATAACGGTAAAATATAATATAGATGGATGTGTTATTACAGAGCTTTCAGTAAACACCCTTCACATTGTTCAGTTATCGTGCACATGAATAACGGTAAAGTACCACGATAAAATAATACAACCAGAGTAAAGTACTATTTCCACGAAGGTGGAGATTAATAATGTATTAATTTTGAAACGTATATGTTTATTTAATAGACCTGTTTATATTTCCAAACACATAAATTTCAAACTATTAGAAGCTGTGAAGAAAATATGTACTTCTTTGGACACATAAAGGATTGACTTACCTGTACAAGTACACTTTACACTTATAAGTTAGTGAGAACTTTGTATCTAAGTGTTAAATAGCTCTAATATTAGCATTTGAGTAGAAGCGTTTAAGTACTCAGAATTCACTCATATGTAAAAATACGGACTTTGTGCATAACATCTAAATACTTAGAACGTTCACACATGGCTTTGTCCATAACGTTGAAATACCCAGAACGTTCACACATCTGGAAAAGTGTTGAATTTGTGCATAATGTTGAAATACCCAGAACGTTCACAAATCTCTAAAAGTATTGGCTTTGTACCTAACATCTAAATATTCAGAACGTTCACACATCTGTAAAAGTTTCTGGCTTTGTACCTAAATCTAAATACTCAGAATGTTCACACATCTGTAAAAATACTGACTTTTTTGCATAACGTTGAAATACCCAGAACGTTCACACATTTGCAAAAATACTGACTTTGTGCATAACATCTAAATACTCAGAACGTTCACACATCTGTAAAATTGTTGATTTCGTGCATAACGTTGAAATACCCAGAAAGTTCACACATTTGTAAAAATACTGACTTTGTGCATAACATCATTATGTATAATATATTCAAGGGGAAAAAGTAACACTTGAGTGTTCGACTATCTATTTTGAACACTGCTTCAGATTCATAGCCTATTTGTTCTGCTTCAATATTTAACTTCATGTGTGTATTATTGATTCGTGTAATTTTTGTTATGTTCTTTAGAAGTCGGTTAATAGAAGATGGTAATCGGAACTATACGAGGGAAAACCGGAAATACAACAATTACTGTAAATTATAAATACAAGGGAAAAGTTGGCTAGTACCAAAATGTATAAAAGTGAAAGAAACCATTAGATGAAATTGTACCCACTTACAGCTTGTACGTATTCATTTTACTGCACATTGTTCGTCAATTTTACTGCACATTGTTTGTTGAATTTCATATTGTTGTTTTCTATTTTCATTGTTGTGAGTTTAAACCATTATTTGATAAATTTACACTAACGTTTGTATGGAATTAACGCATTTGTTTTGGTCGATGGTTTAGGAAAATGTGACAGTTTATGAAGAGTTAAAAAATGGAAAATATGATATAGTGTCGTTTCTTGATTAGACTATAGTCCGTCATGTTATATATTATTTCGTCTAAATAACTAAAAACAAGTGTTTGTAAGAAAATAAAACTCAACGGGAATAAATGATAATACATAATAATAAAATATTTGTACTTTTGGTGAGGATTATTTGCTTGTTTGTTTTGAATTTCGCGCAAAGCTACACGAGGGCTATCTGCGCTAGCCGTCCCTAATTTAGCAGTGTAAGACTAGATGGAAGGCAACTAGTCATCACAACCTACCGCCAAGTCTTGGGCTACTCTTTTACCAACGAATAGTGGGATTGATCGTCACATTATAACGCCCCTAAAGCTGAAAGGGCGAGTATGTTTGGTGGGACGGGAATTCGAACCCTCGACCCTAAGATTGTGAGTCGAGCGCCCTAACCACTTGGCCATGCCGGGCAAGCTGAGAGATATAACTAGGCAATAAAAAATAATAATAACTTTAGAAACATCGCTTGGACGTTTCGGCTCATTTAGTAAACAGCTTAGATCACAAACTATCTTGGATTTGTTCTTGCCTGTAAATATCTGAAATATATATGAGCGGGACAAAAGTGGCTTACAACGCTAGAAAACGGTTTTCGAAACCCATGGTGGGCAGAGCACGGGTAGCCCATTGTTTAGCTTTGTGCTTAATTACAAACGAACAATCCTTCTAAAAAAGACTCAAAATGGGCAAATCCAAATTTGTATAAGTCAATGTGTTGGGCGCATGTATATTTATATTTGTGCCAATTTTCATCTTGACTGCTATAAATATAACCGTACAGAAGCCCAAAATATGCATTTTGGGGGTGTTTGACCTTTGACCTCATAAATCCTATAAAATTGGGGGTCTAAATAAAATAAAATAAAGATATGTCCGCCTATGATTAGTTTGCGGATCGGAAGATTCAAGGTTCGAGCTGCGATATGCTACTAAACCTGCTCCGCACTTTCAGTCGTGAATGGGTTATAAACGTAACAGTTAATCCCTCAACACACTTAAGAGCATCCGCTTCAGGCGACATGTGCTGTCAACTGGTTACTCTTCCCCTCTGGTCCACAGTTTAACATTAGGGACGACTATGGCTGAATCGTAGTGATATCTGATATGACCGATAGGGTGCCTAAGGTGTCGTTTATCTGAAAACCGAAACTACGTTCTGATGCACCAGCAGTATCATTTAGTTTTATGCTCTACTTTTGCAAGGACCTGTTAAAAGATCGATGATAAGCTAAAAATCGAGACAGTTATTAAACGTTGGTAATTTTTTGGTAACATTCCAAAGGAAGATAATCTGATTGTTTTTAAATCCAAAACAAATTCCAAGTCCAATATACACGAAGTAGGAATTAATAGCGTGTACTACTAGTGACACAAAGTGCACTCTATATCAGGTATCCCAAGCATATACGCACATCGTTTAGTTTCTAATTGTTAGCTTTCGGTCCCCCAACTCTCGCCCAAATGAAATTTGTCACAGAATGATGTCTTCTGGTTAAAAAAAAAAAGGAAATGTCCTTGTACAGGACTTCAGAACTATTGTTTGATCAACCAATCCGAAACGGGAAACCCGAAATATGAACCCACGCTCTCTCTCCACTCATGCGCAGTGATCTCGTAAACGTCCACATGTGGTGATCGGACTCTCCCGTGGATGTGTCAAGAAACCGCTCTTGTAGAATTAACGAGGGCATAAATTTCAATAATCTCACCTTTTAATTGTGCCTCTAACGGTTCACAACAGAAACGAAACTGAATAGTGTCTAACGCTGAAAACAACCTGGCTAACTGTGACGTCATAAGCCAGCGAGTGAAAGGTTCTTCGATTCTATTGACTTCAGGTACGTACTTCTGCAGGTGTGAAAACCGCAATGACAAAGAAGGCTAGATCGATTGCTTTACTGTTGATAGGGGTCGTCCAGAAAGTACCAGGTTGTAAGTTCTTTCAATCTGAAACAACCATTATAACTCCCCCTCCCCTCCTAGGCAAAGCTGGTTCTCGTGAATGGAGGGATTGCTTCGGTGTCAATACTCCTCGAAACACCAGCCGTCGATCTTCCCAACCACATCCGTGTCATGCATTTGGAAGAAATGTCAGTGCATGTGGTTAAACCCTCCGGTGGCTCAGCGGCAAGTCAGTGGGCTTTTAACATTAAAAACTAGGCCTCGATACCCGCGGTGGGCAGAGCACTGTGTAGCTTTACAACAAATTATGGTTGACGTTGTTATGCGCTCGGCACAAAGCTGCACAATGGGCTGTCTTCGCTCTGTCCACCGCGGGGAATCGAACCTCGAATTTTAGTATGGTAAGTCCGTAAACTTATCGCCAACCCATCAGAACTGTAACTGATGTGTTTAATATTTCGAGACAATGCAAGAAAAATTTGAAAAGGAGATAACGAACAACAAGGAATCCAGCAGATTCTATCGATAATTCCAAGAAGTGATCTTAATCTGTATTCTTCCGTAAACATTGAGGAAAATCGTATTACAAGAAAACACACATGCACGATATACATACATATATATATTTATTTATATAAACTCAATTAATGTATTTACTACTAGGTGTGGGTATTTCTAAATAATGATAACGAATAAACCAATAAATATGCAAAGAAAATTCTAAAGTTGTACAATAATTGTTCTCGCACCATTATACAGCAGTTTGTTGTCTGTCAGTCAGTCAGTAGACACTAAAATGACGTTACATAAGGGACGCTTAACGTTGCAATTTGTACTGTCGCGACGTCAGTGAAACGTGCTCATGCCATGAATCGCAAGAAGAATTATCCACTCTTTAGGCTACAAACACAACGTGACACATGAACTTTAAAAGCAAGGAACATAAATATCTAATTTTATTTACTCTTGAAACCAAACACTTTCGGGTACATCGATGATTTATTACACATAGCATGACCAATTTACATAGTCGACTTGAAAATGTTTTTACGATATAAACAATGTTGCCTGTTCACGTGACTTAGAAACCATATTTTATCAGTTAAAAACCCGTATTTAAACAAACATGTTCAATGGTAAGACGTTTTAGATGACCTTTGACTTCGCTTCACACGTATGTTATTGTTCTGGATAAAACAAAGTCTGGTTGTCATAGTGATGTAAATTATGCCAACTCATAACAACAACTACGTCACGATGTATCGTGGTGTTGTTTTATGGCCGTTGAATGTTGAATACCTCCTGGTGTTAGTTGCACATCTTTTGTTACTGCAGGTGGCGACACCAATATGAATAGTAAAAATGGCTGCTTTACAGTTGTATGAAAGTATACAAGTGGGACTGCGCGAATAAGAGTATCAGAGGCCGAAAGGGAAACGCGCCCCTAGTGATGAACAAATGTTAGATTAGAAGGGTATTCGCCTTTTCAGCGACGCTAGTAATCTTCCAACGGGTCAGGACCCACAATCTAAGTCAATACTAACCAGTTCACGTACAGAGTGAAAGGTTATGTTTATGTGTTTAGGATGCAGGCCTATTCGATATCCATGGAACAACGTCTGAGCTTTCGGTACACTAAATATTATGGTTCGGTGCTTAACTCGTAATCAGCAGGTCGCGAGTTCGAATCCCGTCACCGAACATTTTCGCTCTTTCAGCCGTGGGGGCGTTATAATGTGACGATCAATTCCAGTATTCGTTGGTAAAAGACTAGCCCAAGAGTTGGCGGTGGGTGGTGATGACTAGCCGCCTTCATTCTAGTCTATCACTTCAAAATTAGGGACGGCTGGCGCAGATAACCCTCGTGTAGCTTTGCGCGAAATTATACAAACAAGCTAAACATCATAAAAAATCCTGAATAAAAAGTTAAAAAAACGACAATAACTATGAGTTATGACACTCTTGTTTCTTCTAGTATTTCAGAGTGTAATTCTTTGGAGTCATACACAAAAAGTGGAGGATAAGGTCCAACGCAAGAAAAAAAAAACAATTTTACTTTGAAGACGGGTCTTCTAAAAGTCATCATGTTAAAAATATAATCGCAGTCGGAATAAAACTAATAATTTTACTTTGGAGACGGGTTTTCTAAAAGTCATCATGTTAAAAATATAATCGCAGTCGGAATAAAAAATAATAATTTTACTTTGGAGAAGGGTCTTCTAAAAGTCATCATGTTAAAAATATAATCGCAGTCGGAATAAAAATAATAATTTCACTTTGGAGAAGGGTCTTCTAAAAGTCATCATGTTAAAAATATAATCGCAGTCGGAATAAAAATAATAATCTTACTTTGGAGAAGGGTCTTCTAAAAGTCATCATGTTAAAAATATAATCGCAGTCGGAATAAAAATAATAATTTCATCATTCTTAAATATTTAAGAACTGTGATACTTTACATATTTCAAACACCTTTGTAACGCCCACCGTGGCTCAGTTGGAAGATCTAAGGGTTTATAACGCTTACAATTGGGATTCGATAGCCGCTGTGGGCAGAGCACAGATACACCGTTGTGTAGATCTGCGCTTTACGACAAACAAACAAATAAAACCTCTGTAACAGTCGCTGTAATGGAAAGGTTTATTATTGTTGTACCTTTTTGTTACGTTTGTCTGTCGCAAGAAATTAAACTCCGGATTTTAGCATAGTAAATATGTTTGCACTAGTACGGAAATGTCTCGGAAAAAGGAGTTCAGTTGATTTGTTTTTTGGAATATCGTTAATTTTTTTTAATTACGTTTATATTCAAATATAACATTAGAAGTTATTTCATATAAGTCGCGAATCGACAAGTTAGCCTAGAAGTGTAATACATAAAACTTGCATAAAATCAAATATAACTTTGCTGAAGTTAGTTATCAACTGGAGGCACATTTCAATTTATTATTCGACGTATATTCAACTTTTAAAATTCAATTTAGGTTTTACAGTCTGGTTCAAGCTGAACAGTACTTTTTTGCTGTTGTTGTTTCGTACGAAGTTCCCCTAAAACCAAATAAAATGCATCAAACCATTTATGTATAATTACGAATAAGCTATACATTTGTATTTTGAAACCAGATTGATCATCTTCCAAACGAGAATTTCCTCGGAAAAGATAAAAGGCAAATAGTTTCAAACTTATTTGAAAAACAAACTTTATCTGATTTTTTTTTTCTCAAAGGAAGTTCCAATTGCTTGTTTGGGAATTTTCCGCAAGGCTACACAAGGGCTATCTATGTTAAATGTCCCTAATTCTGGACTGATAGACTACACTATAAGAAAGCTGTTCAACAGCACTCACCGCCAACTGTTGAGACTACTCTCGTCTGATTGGTTAGTGGGATTGTCCATTTGTCCATCAATATCATAACGCAACCATTGCCTTGAAATGTAACGATCGATTTGCGACAACGGATCGCGAACCATGAACCATAAGGTTCAGTCCGACACACTAACCGTTAAAAAGATATAATCGCATATGCATCTAATAGCTCGTGTTGTCTTTGGTTCCATAAAGAAATGAGGACTGTGTTCAGTTAAAAGTAGTGAAATATGAAAAAAAAAAATTAAAAGAAGGTAAAGCGTAGGTGTAGATGAGGGAAATTATGAGCTTGAGTGCTCATAAGAGTCTCCATAATTTGAGTTTCACGCATGAGATTTGCGACTAAATATTAAATTTAATAAAAAATAAAAAAAGGGGGTACATTACCGTGTATGCTTCTCATACAAGGACACCTTTTATTTATTATTAGAACCTTGTAGTTCACACACTAATTTCATTTGTCTGTCCTACTGAGAGTTAATTACACTTTTTGAAAAACGATGTTCCAAATTCCGTGTTGTCCTCTGGGCTATTTCCTTTACCTTGAACCGTGCTCAGTCTGATGACCATAATTATGAACTACAGCTGAACAATTCATTTCCATCCTCACTGTAGCAAGCTTTTGCAAAGAACGCGCTCGACTGGATTACACACACATCTTGTCAACTTGCCCCAGACCCTCCAATAGCTGTGAAACTCCGTTTTTAAGACCATGTTTGGGCCCGGCACGGCCAGGTGGGTAGGGCGCTCGACTCGCAATCTGAGGGTC
>NW_013669955.1:69168-72949 GCF_000517525.1 Limulus polyphemus
AAAATTCCAAAACAAACAAACAAGGTATGCCCAGTTTCATCTATGTGGCTTTTTGGAACGGAGAGGGTGGGGTGTTCTCCCTCATAACCATATAATCTTTACTTCGCGAACGAAGGTGTTGCTTCGGACAAGGCGTGGATTTCAAACTGGGTGTCATGTAAAATATTGGAGGATATTTTATTCAAAATGTTCTATCCTCTGGCTCATTTCTATTAGCATTCCCACTATACGAATACCCTTTTTGGACCCATCTCTTCATTCATAATTCTATCGGTGAAAACTAATGTGTCGCTCTTGTTCCCAAGTCTAGCATTTGTAGCGACAACACACCGTGTATGCAAATCGCTCTTATAAAGTGTGAATATTCCTCTGTACGTATGTGGTACAGATGGGGAAAAAACAATAACAAATAAACACTGAATTAACCTTATAAAGTGTGAATATTCCTCTGTACGTATGTGGTACAGATGGGGGAAAAACAATAACAAATAAACACGGAATTAACCTTACAAAATGTGAATATTCCTCTGTACGTATGTGGTACAGATAGGAAAAAACAACAACAAATAAACACGGAATTAACCTTGAGACAACTTGTATAAATCTGGAGATGATTTATGACGAAGTTTATAGTTACAACTAACATACGTAATCCACTTCACACCATTATAATATATGGGGTAAAGTAAAACACATTCATACAACCAGTAAAAACACCCTTGTTACCTTTTCCAGGAAAAACAACAACAACAATGGAAGATACAGAAGGTCTCAGCGGAAACTAAAACCAAATAGTTACAAACTTACAACACAGAACGTGTTTCTGTTCATACAAGTCAACCCTGCTTAGCTAAAGAGTAAAAACATCAACGAAAGAGCAAAGTTTCAGTGCTTTCACTCCACTCACAATTGTATCAATTTGTGTGAAAGACCAAAAACAACAACAAGGGTGTGTGTTAAAAAATTGTCGAAACCGGTGCTACGTTCTATTGTCGTTTTACGACAGAAAAAAACGTGGTTGTATTTCTGTCTAAATTCCACCCCACCCCCCCCCTCAAATTATCTGATTATATAAATGAATGTTCTTTCCTGTCATTACATCATTCCAAGACAAATCAGTTGTTTTTATTGAGTCAGAAATGCCCGCGATTCTTAATACAAAGAAATCAAACATTTCAACTTTCAAAAGGTAATTCAGATTTAACATAACTCAGTTTTAAGCAGATAGAGCGATGATTCTTAATAGAAAGAAATCAAACATTTCAACTTTCAAAAGGTAATTCAGATTTAACATAACTCAGTTTTAAGCAGATAGAGCGATGATTCTTAATACAAAGAAATCAAACATTTCAACTTTCAAAAGGTAATTCAGATTTAACATAACTCAGTTTTAAGCAGATAGAGGGCGTTGAAACATTTTAATAAAGATTTAAATCGATTATTTATTATTTTGTGTGTGGTATACAGAGTGCGAGAATTTAGGGAAGATAACCTGGTCAGACTGACATCGCTGCTAGTATTATTCTCCCGTGCACTGTTTACCAGAGAGTTAGTTACCAAGTTTCGTCGATTGAGGGCGATTTCGATAACTGTTACGTTTGTATAGTCAACATGTACATTCTTTGCCTATGTAAGTTGTACAACCTGAATGCAAATGCTATCATTATATATATATATATATGTAATTGACACCTTATACCATGTGACTGACTCGGTTGGACAAGTACATATTCCTACGCGAATATCGACTTGCTTTATAAGAAGCATCACGACGTCTAATTGCAACGCGAAACTGAGTCCAAATCTTAGTTCGGTTTACGAATTCCGCGACAATATTGAATATCTTCTTCTACTTTTACCGCACGTGTCCTCCCCCCCCCCCGAAGGAACAGCGGTAAGTTTACGGAGTTACAACGCTAAAATCCGGGGTTCGATTCTCCACAGTGTAAACAGCAGGTAGCCCAATGTGGCTTTTCGTGTAAACCAAACTCGTCAATAACGTACTCTTATAACCAGCACACTCAAATTGTTATCTATACGTATTAAATGTTCACCATTTAGATAAAATCTGATTCAAAACCCACATGTTGCATAACATCTATATTACTAACAGCATTAGGTAACATATCACATACATACACACACACACACACAAAGAAAAAGGGCGAATATGACAGGGAATAGCTGAGAAGAAAAAGAAAGTATACGGCTGATTAAAGTTAATGTACGTGCTTGATATTTGCGTCATTACACGTGCAAAATAGGCTTATATAATAACCCTAGTTTGGTGAAACAAGATTTTTGTGTGATCATTTTTTATGTACTGAAAAACTATAAATCGTACGCTATTATATCAAAAGGTGAAGAAAAAACGATACATCATATTGCTGATGACCAGACTCAAAAACAGGTTTCTTATTGGAAAAATATGTTATTTGTCGAAGATTAAGAAGAAAAAAAAAAGTCCTAACCGATATTTTTAGATAACACCAGATGTCGTAATGTCAGACATTAAATAAAATCAAGAAAGTAGTTTGTTTTTTGTTAAGTGCAAAGCTACGCAATGGGCTATCTATGCCCTAATCACCGCAGGTATCGGAACCCGATTTTCAGTGTTATAAGCCCTCAGAATTACTGCTTGTCCCAGCGATACGTCTGAATTCTCATAAGGCTAAATAAAGACTGTGTCGCTTTGCGCTTGCCAACAAACAAACAAACAGAACAAAAAATTATCGCTGAACGACGGGAGGTGAGGGCGAGACAACAGTTATGGAGGACTTTTTTTTTTTAACATCGTGAATTAATTATAAAACATCTTGGTTTCAAAAGTAGTAACCGGACTAATTGTTTATAATTGTCTGAAGTTGGAGAAATGAAGAACTCCAGACATTGATCGTGAGTGTGAAGATGAACATATTTAAATGTGTGGTATAAGTACTTTTTTCAATCTGAGGGGCATCTTAAGCGCGCGTGGGCTTAACGACCAAGCTAGAGACCTTCTAGGGTTCAGGTGCAACCGTCATAATTTGGAACTATTACTCAAAGGAAAGACTGCCGGACATAAGCATCTGCCACCAAAACGACTTTGTTAGGCTCTTTGACTGTTACTTTCATAACGCGTCTAGAGCTGAAGGTGCGGAGCATACTTAGGGGCATGATGTCTCGAACCCATCACTAACCAGTAGGCCACGTCCTATTACTATATCGTATACAAAGTTTGTGTTTTTGTTGTTGTTGTTTTCCCGCGAAACTTATGTTTTAACGTACAAGTCCCTCTGTGGGTCAGCGGTAAGTTTCAGGGTATACGATACTACAATCCGGGGTACGATTCCTCACTGTTGGCAGAGCGCATACAGTCCATTGTAAAAAAAAAAATACGCTAAACAAACTTACGATATGTTTAATACAATCAAAGTGTAATATGATACACAGATAGTACCTCATCATGATTGTGCATGGCCAAAAAAAAAAAAAAGTCGAATCTGCTTTTTTTATTGGTGCATTTGATTTGTATTAACATAAAGAACTCACGATGTTGGAACCAATCATCGCTTTGATACTAATGTTTATAACGTTTAACAATAACTTATTAAAACAAGAGTGAATCCTCAATAGCCGCGGAACTTGAATTCCTTTTAGGATTAGAATAAATTAATCTACGATACCTTAGGCGTGGTCAAATACATCAATCGAGAGGTTCACCTCCTGAGACCAAAACTGTAATTAGATCTCAAATACGTCAAGAGTTTGTTTGTTTGTAATTAAGCACAAAGCTACACAA
>NW_013669955.1:73949-87731 GCF_000517525.1 Limulus polyphemus
ATATATATATATATATATATATATACACAAACAAACGTTAACGTACGTTCAGACAACTTTATAGAAAAAAACGGACAAATAATTGTTTGTTTTTGAATTTCGCTCAAAGCTACACGAGGGCTATCTGCGCTAACCGTCCATAATTTAGCAGTGTAAGACTAGAGGGAAGGTAGCTAGTCATTACCACCCACCGCCAACTCTTGGGGCTACTCTTTTACCAACGAATAGTGGGATTGACCGTCACTTTATAACGCCCCCACGGATGAAAGAACGAGCATGTTTTGTGGGACAAAGACCAGAGTTTGGCTTTTCTAAATTATATATGTGTATATAAAGGTTTCCTTCATTCACGTTTATCCTGTAGACTTTTAGAGGTGTAATGGAAACGTTTAGAAGAAAAAAGAAAAGAATTTGATTAGCAAAATGCTAGTACCTTACAAACGATGACACTGGTTTCAATATGGTTGAGAAAAAAAATGAGTCCTTTCGCTATCTTTTTTTCTTCACTTTTTGAGTACATATTTAAAGGAAACGGTAGTATTTATGCGTTTAATAAGTCCCCCCCCCCGTGGGACAGCAATAAATCTACGGACTTGTAACGCTAAAATCCAGGGTTCGATTCCCCGCGGTGGACATAGCATATAGTCCACCGTGACTTTGATATAAAAACACACGCCCAAATGCATTTAACAAATATTATAATTTGGCAACCATGACTCCCCTATTGGACTGCAGTATTTATACAATTGCAGTTGGTTATATTTCTGTACAGCCTAGACCGAAGGGGTCGATACCTGTTACGGTATCTGCATACAAGCAACATATGATAAAGATACTTGTATCTCATGGGTTCAAACGACTTACTGGTCCGCACGAGCATATAACACGTTTTAAACGGTTATATCTTAAAACTACTTGTCGGATGAGGACAAAGTTTTATCACACATAAAAGAAAAATCGATTTTTTTTTTAAATCTGAAAACTCTAGACATAGCACGGAATGCGTTATAAGAGTGACTGCACGTGAATTGTGGACGACTGGTGGTGTTGACGACCTGCCTTCCCCTCTTGTCTACTACTTCATAATTAGAAACGGTTTACACGGATAGTAATCGAGTATCTTTGCGCGGAATAATATAATCACCCTATACTTTAACATAAAAAAACAAATTGATACGCATGACCAGTTAGAATGAATGCAGTAAGGTAAAGTATAAAGAACTTATCATATGCCCGGGAAAAAAAAGAGCGCACGATTATTTTTCTCAATCTGGTTGAACATTACTATTTCTGGTCAACGCAATTAAACCATATTGGTTTAAGCGTTGTGGAATTTTTGTTATTTTTTGTTAGTTTTAGAATATCAGGTATTTTTCAAATTCGTGAAACCCACTTCAAAGCACTAAAGCCTTTTAACAACTTCGTCACGAAGGCCTCAACTGTAATCCAAGTGAAAAAAAAAAGAGAAAATAAAACATTATCTTAGGATCTTTCAGGTCCCAAAGAAAAAGACATTAAAGACAACCATAAAAATGTCCAAAAAGCTGGAATTTTCTTGTTTCTAATAAATCTTGTTTACAGGCAAACAAATCTTGCAGAGAGACCCTGGACCTTCCAGTAAAAAAGAATCGACAATGATGGGTGTGAGGGGTCGTTACCTAAGTTAATTACTCGTAGTCGTGATTCTCGATACTATATGACTGGTCACGTGATCGTTGAGGGACCGTTTAGATAAATGTATAATTATAATGCTCGAGCTGTTTCTATTTGTCTGCAGAAAAACACCTACACATTGGACCAGATAAAAGAGCCTAAGCTCGTTACGGTTGGCAAAACCTTTGGTAATGCAGTGATAAGCAAAAATTATGTGTAATCGCAAATTCCCCATTTTACCACCACGCCATCCTGTGAACATACGAAGTAAAACGTTAACGCTATAACAATAAACACATAATTTACAGTTAACACGTGTGTGTGTGTGTGTCACAAACGTTGCAGCCATTGTACGCTCACTATACGTACTATATTAGATGTACGTGGTGAGAAGTGCCATCTTTTCTGAAGATGGATGTTACCAAGGATATGACTGTTGCCATCCATTCTGAAGACGGATGTCATCAAGGATTTGTATACTGTCATCCTTTCTGAAGATGGACATTACCAAGGATTAATATGTTACCATTATTTCTCAAGATGGACATTACCGAGGATTCATATGTTGCTATCTTTTCTTAAGATGGACATTACCGAGGATTCATATGTTGCCATCTTTACTAAAGATGGGCATTACCAAGGATTCATATGTTGCCATCTTTACTATAGATGGACATTACCATGGATTCATATGTTGCCGTCTTTTTTTAAGATGGACATTACCAAGGATTCGTATGCTGCCATCCTTTCTCAAGATGGACATTACCGAGGTTTCATATGTTGCCATCTTTACTAAAGATGGGCATTACCAAGGATTCATATGTTGCCGTCTTTTTTTAAGATGGACATTACCAAGGATTCGTATGCTGCCATCCTTTCTCAAGATGGACATTACCAAGGATTCATATGTTGCCGTCTTTTCTGAAGGTGGATGGCACCAAGAAAGTTGAGGGTTCAAGTTATCAAAGGATTTCAAAGACTCTATGTAACGTATTATATTAGGTGATTGAGCAAACGAAGGAGCACTATTGGAAAAGGTGGGAATCAGGAATGTAAAAGAAGTGTTTCGCACTTTATTAAAATGATTGTAAACATTTTTGTTTGCTTATTTCATTGATTGCGAATACTAATGATTTTTTTTTCTAATCGTTTTTGTACAATTTTCAGGGACCGTCTTCATTGCTCTACTCAGTGGTTAGTGTACCGGTCTGCGTATCGGTAGGTCCATGGTTTAAGACGCGATTTGTTGCTGAACTTGCTCCGCTCCTTCAGAGTATGAGAAATGTAGCTTTGACTGTCAATGTCGCTCTTCAGTTAAAAGTAATTGATCATGCTATGGGTGCTGTTGATTGGTTACCATCCTTGCAGTCAACAATTGTGAATCTTTGGAGTCTCTGACCTGGCTGTTTTACTCAGACGCTCCTCAGTGTGAAGATACAAATAACTTGAGACAGTATATCGAATATTAAATAAAATGCACAATGGGCCTAATTTGCACAAACACCTAACTTTTTACGCAAGAAAAATGACATTTTCTGAAATTGAAACGGACACAATTTACTTCGTCCGCCCAATTGGTTTATCTTAATACACTGGTTTCACCTGTTCTTAAAGAACCTCATAGCTAATTGAGGACCGGTCCCAAATTCTGGTCTTCCCACGAACGAAATCACGCTTTCTTCTTGGTAGAGGACATTGACACGTCTATTATAATTACCCTTAGATACAAACGAGCCTATATTAAATGAATATCAACGCACAAACATGGACATCAACAACCTCTGCCCCATTTTCTGGGTCATTAATTCTTGTTTTCTGAAGTACTGCAGCACAGTAAAAATTCAACACTAACTTGGTACAAGACAATCGGTAAAAAAAGAATTATTTTTTCCTTACTATTTTTTTTTACTTGAACGGAAGTGACGTTACCTGACCTAAGTGATGATTTACAATAAAACGTCACCGACTCGTTTTTCTTTCTGTGACGTAGTTGTTTCTGTTCTCTGTTGTCAAATGACATTACTCTGATACATTTTTCGTTTGTTTGTTTTATGAATTTCGCGCAAAGCTACACGGGGGCTATCTGCACTAGCCGTCCCTAATTTAGCAGTGAAAGACTAGAGGGAAGGCAGCTAATCATCACCACCCACAGCCAACTCTTGGGCTACTCTTTTACCAACGAATAGTGGGATTGACCGTCACATTATAACGCCCCCACCCGGCTGAAAGGGGCGAACATGCTTGGTGGGACGGGGATTCGAACCCGCGACCCTCAGATTGTGAGTGAAACGCCCTAACCGCATGGGCATGCCGAGCCCTTTTCTGTGCCCACCACGGGTATCAAAACCCAGTTTCAAGCAGCTTAAGTCCGCAGGCATACCGTAGTGCCACTGGGGTACAGTCTAAAAGAGACATTTTTGGCATTTACCAAGTCAGTAAACAGAATTCAGCTAACAGTTACATACTAACTTAGAGCCGTTTAATAATAAACTAAATATATATATATATTCTTTATTATTCTGATAGAAATAAAAGAATATTCGAATAATCAATGTACTATTTTCGTTTCGGTCAATGCCGGGGGGGTCTACTGATTATTACTTAAACAATGAGTTGGAAGATCTGTTTATAAACAGTTGTTCAAACTTCCATATATTAGCGTTCAAAGCCGAGGTGAATAGATTAATGAAATGAATTGATTAAATTTAACTCCATCAAACTTTCAATTTATATACAGTCCCTTTGAATTAAGTGAAATGTCTGATCGTATCCAACAACAACGAGGGATGGTTCTTTTAGTACAGCCAATAAATTATTCCCAAACACACAGACGGAGAAGGCAGGTAAAAGCAACTGAAAACGTCCCCTAGTTTGTGTTTCTATCACACATACATGCCAGGAGCTATATTAGGACAGGTGAAATCTGTCAAACACTTAAAAACATTACATAACGTCGCCTGGACAGGTATAGATATATATACAACGTCACTTTAATTGGGGGGAATTACACTTTAACACTTCTACCGGTACATCAATTATTAGAGTAGTTTTCTTGAGTATATTCAACGGAAACTCCTTCACTTTAATTGAGGGGGGGGGGAGTTACATTATAACACTTCTACCAGTACATCAATTATTAGAGTAGTTTTCTTGAGTATATTCAACAGAAACTCTTTCACTTTAACTGGGGGGGGGGGATTACATTTTAACATTTCTACCAGTACATCAATTATTAGAGTAGTTTTCTTGAGTATATTCAACAGAAACTCCTTCACTTTAATTGGGGGGAGTTACATTTTAACATTTCTACCAGTACATCAATTATTAGAGTAGTTTTCTTGAGTGTATTCAACAGAAACTCCTTATGAAGAAACACACTGTAATAAATCTGTGATATTTATTGTTAAACCAAGGTTATCAATTGTATAATTAAGCAAAAGGTGATCAAGTATGAAAGTGTAACTGGGCTAGTCCTAATGTTTTGCTTGATACGCAGTAAAACCCCAAGGATGCGCCACTACGGAGAGTAAATGTGGGGCTGCGATCTGTTGCTTGATACGCAGTAAAACCCCAAGGATGCGCCACTACGGAGAGTAAATGTGGGGCTGCGATCTGTTGCTTGATACGCAATAAAAACCCAAGGATGCACCACTACGGAGAGTAAATGTGGGGCTGCGATCTGTTGCTTGATACGCAGTAAAACCCCAAGGATGCGCCACTACGGAGAGTAAATGTGGGGCTGCGATCTGTTGCTTGATACGCAGTAAAAAACCCAAGGATGCGCCACTACGGAGAGTAAATGTGGGGCTGCGATCTGTTGCTTGATACGCAGTAAAAAACCCAAGGATGCGCCACTACGGAGAGTAAATCTGGGGCTGCGATCTGTAATAAAATTGTTCTGAACAAACATCCCGTCAAATTAAAATATACAAATTACGTATGGCAGTCATTAATGTAATAATACAAGAACACGTAGTTACAGTTTCTGTTAAAGATTGAGCGGCCATAGCCCGGTGGTTAAGTCGCTCGACTCTTAACCTGCGGGTTCGAGCCCTTTTTCAACTGTGAGGGAGTTATAATGTGATGGTCAATCCCACTTTTCGTTGCTAAAAGAATAGCCCAAGAGTCAGAGGCGGGTGGTGTTGACTAGCTGCCTTCCTTCTAGTCTATCACCTCGGAAGTAAGGGACGGCTAACGATGATAGCCCAGGAGTAGCTTTGAAAACAAAGTAACTAAACATTTATCATGATCTTTAGTAACTTACTTATTTACAACTATCAAATGCACAGGTGCAACGTTATTAATAAAATAGTTTAATATATATATATACACTTCAAACTATATTTTTAGAAATATTATGTTTGTCACGCTTAATTATATTACCCTGAATATTAATAATTTCCCTTAACAAGTTGAGACTCGAAGCAAACTCTGTCAAGAATTTAGTGTACGGGTCCTTCACTGTTGTTGTTGTTTGAACGCAAAGCTACACAATGGGCGGCTATCTGCCCTGTGTACACTGCGGGAAATCGAATTCCCGAGTTTAACATTGTAAGTCTGTTATTTACCGCTGACCCCACTGTTCTTCAGTTTGAACTTGTGATACGAGAAAAAAACAACAAAAGGTGGAATTTCGAAAATGAACAATTTACGGAAAACGATTAAGCCTGAAAAATGAGCAAGAAATGTGTGAATTACAGAAAAAGAGTACACTTTCAATAGAGTGCACGTAGTTTATACTCATTCATACTCGCTGATCGTAAACTGTTTTAATCAAATTAAACTTTTTTATTTGTAACAGTTGTTAATTAAGATATATATATATATTTATATTTCAATATACATTTGTCTCACCAGATTCGGAATGGAGAGACCTTCAAAAGAACGAGAATTTGAGTACGTGGACACGCCGTGTCTCGTATCAGCTCGAGACTGTGGACGCCAGGATATCCCGAGAATTATCATAAAACTAAAGTGACCTGTCTCGTACAAGAAACTTTGTTTATGTGTCAGTAAAGAAATGTATTCGAACTATATTACAGATCAGTAAAAGCCGCTCGCTTAATACGAGGTTTTATTTACACAAGTTTTTTTACACCTATTTTTGTTTTCTATTTACATGGGCTTTTTTACACCTGACTAACGTACGAGAAAACAGAGAGGGGGCATTCAAACCTGGGATAACATGCAACCAGCGACAAGTTTTCCTGGCACAGCTCCGATTGGGGCGCAGAATGATGTTAGGGTGCGCAGAGAACGAGCCGAACACGAGCACCGTGAGACAAGACGCGTTCCCTTCTCCAGGCGAACGTCGAACACAGGCGCGAGACACCATCTCACAGTACACTGTGTGCGGTCCTCCTGCTGAGTACTAAGAGTATCTGCATATTGGCCATAATTAATTCTGAAGATGAGGTTCTCAGCCAATGGCCGATCACTTACGAGGAAACAACGTTCATCGTGTTATTGGTTATTTTCATTTTGCGACGCACACTTCAGAGATCCATCAATAAGGCAATTTTAAGCCTAGAAAATATCAACTGAACCGAGGGCTGGTATAAAAACCGAGTGGAATGAAGAAATATCACCCCCCTCTAACACACCAGAAACTCGTCGACTCGTAAAGTTTTGGCTGTTTCGGTCAATCATATGTTTATTCGTACATCTATTAAATACATAAAGCACAAAAAACATACCCATGTTTAGCGTCCCATAAGGCTTGAGATAGCTTTCTATCCAGTTTGATAATCGAGATTGTGTGTTCGAGCACACATGAAATTAAAAAATATATATATATACAAAGTAAGCTATCACGATTTTTAATACGGAAATATATCTTATTTTATTCACATGCAACAACAACAACAAACAAACTGGAATTAAATCCAATGATATACTTTTTTTTCATCTTACCAAACACGTTTCATTTAAATATAAGAACCAGCAAGCAAATTCGGCTAAGATATACATTTAGGCCTAACCTTGTTATCCTATTAGCACTGGGTAGCCATACAAATGGTGTTTCATTTGCAAAGTCCCGTCGGTGTGCCCTGCCTGTCACAAGCACGTCCCTGATACTGCAGCTCCGCCTGCCGCCTTCTATCACGCCACCATTTCACCATTCGTGCTTGACGCGCGTGCAGTGACTGAACTACAAGATATGAAATGCCGACACCTTTATGGATGTACAAACACATGATGCACGACTGCCATCTATTGTGTCTCCAGTGGACCAGCGCAGCGCATGTGCGAAAGATGTAACACCAGTTAAAGGCATGCATAATAGCTTCATCCACATGCAAAGAGAATGCGCATACTCATTGTTTTTTTTTTTTCTTTTCTGTAACCCGCCATCTTCACGAAGTGATAATATTGACATCTAGGCCTAGTGCAGCACTGAACATGAATTAAAATCCTGAAGACGCGAGTTGTTGTTGTTTGAAAGAAAAGAGGTGTTACATTAATATAACTATTACTTATAACCACACTGTCTTTTGTCCCTAAGTGATGTTTAATCATCCCTGAATGATGTTTAATCGACTCTTTCGTCTTTCTTTGAATACTTAAAAAATGCTATAACACTTACGGCCATTTATTTTAAAACAAAATAATAAACAGTTTCAGGTTTATCATTGTTTTTAATCTTAAGTATGATATTCTTATCGAGAAAGTTATTTCCAACTCTGAAAGAGTGTATTTTCCAAATTGAAACACACGACACAAGCAAAACACCGAAACACAATAGCAATGTCTTCGAAGGGTCACAATTATAATACGTCTTTCTTGATAGGACGAGTGAACTTAGAACATAGGCAACCTCGATGATATATCAGTAAAGGTTCCGAACTTAGTTCGAAAATAATCAGTCTATTTGTTTGTGGGAAATAGATGTGACACACGCACAGTCACGCACAAACAATTATAACTGAACTTATTGGCGTTACTGTTTTTAGGAGGAAGTACTACACATTGAACAACCTCCTGGAATCACTGTCTATAGTCTGGAGTAGCGACACATTGTACAACCTCTTAGTAACACTATCTATAGTCTGGAGTAGTGACACATTGCACAACCTCCTGGAATCACTGTCTATAGTCTGTAGTAGCGACACATTGCACAACCTCCTGGAATCCCTGTCTATAATCTGGAGTAGCGACACATTGCACAACCCCCTGGAATCACTGTCTATAGTCTGGAGTAGTGACACATTGCACAACCTCCTGGAATCACTGTCTATAGTCTGGAGTAGTGACACATTGCACAACCTCCTGGAATCACTGTCTATAGTCTGGAGTAATGACACATTGCACAACCTCTGCATCACTGTTTAGTATCTGGAGTAGTGACACACTGCACAACCTCTTAGTAACATTGTTTAATATCTGGAGTAGTGACACATTGCACAACCTCTTAGTAACACTGTTTATAGTCTTGAGTAGTGACACATTGCACAACCTCTTAGTAACACTGTTTAGTATCTGGAGTAGTGACACATTGCACAACCTCTTAGTAACACTGTTTAGTATCTGGAGTAGTGACACATTGCACACCCTCTTAGTAACACTGTTTATAGTCTTGAGTAGTGAAACATTGTATAATCTCTTAGCAACACTGTTTTGAGTCTGGAGTAGTGCCACATCGCACAACCTTTTGGTGACAATATTTAGAATTTTGAGTAGTAATACAGTGCACAGTTCTTTTAGTTCGGAGCACTATTATCGCATAACCTCTTGGCATCACTGTTTTGAGTTTGGAGTAAAAATATATTGAACATCAACTTGTCAGGTAGTATAGTTTAAGAACAATGTAATTAAGTCGATAGCTAAAAAAAGCGTGATTTCTGTATCACATGGAGTCTAATCATTTGGTTTGTTTTTTGTTTTTTAAGTTAAGCACAAAGCTACACAATGGGCTATCTGTGCTCTGCCCACCACGGGTATCGAAACCCGGATTCTAGCGTTGTAAGTCCGCAGACATACCGCTGTGCTACTGGGGGGCAATCATTTGGTTCTTTCAATTGTAAATATACTTACAACTAGATTATGATTAAAATGTGCAAAATCGTGCAGAAATATGGTTTGTCTTGTTGTCTATCAGATCATGTAGGTTATTTGTAAGAGAGAGAGCGAGAACCACAGATATGCTTCCCTAGAACCGAAGAAGTAAGAGGGACTATTTGAGGTACGGTACATCGTGCGCGTAAGTGTTTAAGACACTCCTACTAACAGAGTTTAATCTTTTGTCTTTATCATTTCGTGCCTCACGCAACCACAGTTCGCTGGTTTCAGGTTGAGGGGACAGCGGCTCGTGCTGCAGTACACATGTCCGAAACAAAAAAAAAAAAGAAACCCACCCACATCCGTACTCGGGGGAGGTGAAAGTCCTCATAACCTAGAAATGTGGAAATAAACTTTCGAAGAAGAAATATATACGAGACCTTTTTTTTCTTTTTTTTGTCAGGCCTAAATTAGTCATATGTTATCATAGTTTAAATGAAATATTAAAAACTGATTCCCAAAGACTTTATATATACAGTGGCTTTCAATACATACGTAAACCTGTGTACTGAGAATGTTGTGTATTCATACACAGTGTCCCGTTCTTTGGTCAACCTAGTTGGTCTGGAGTTGTAATGTTACACATGAACGAAATGTCAACCTAGCAGGTCTGGAGTTGAAATGTTAAACACGAACGAAATGTCAACCTAGCAGGTCTGGAGTTGTAATGTTAAACATGAACGAAATATTAACTTAACAGGTCTGGAGTTGAAATGTTAAACACGAACGAAATGTCAACCTAGCAGGTCTGGAGTTGTAATGTTAAACATGAACGAAATATTAACTTAACAGGTCTGGAGTTGTAATGTTAGACATGAACGAAATGTCAACCTAGCAGGTCTGGAGTTGTAATGTTACACATGGAAACATTACAACTCCAGACCTGCTAGGTTGACATTTCGAGACATGAGCGAAATGTCAACCTGACAGGTCTGGAGTTGTAATGTTAGACATGAACGAAATGTTAACTTAACGGGTCTGGAGTTGTAATGTTAGACATGAACGAAATGTCAACCTAACAGGTCTGGAGTTGAAATGTTAAACACGAACGAAATGTCAACCTAGCAGGTCTGGAGTTGTAATGTTAGACATGAACGAAATATCAACCTAGCAGGTCTGGAGTTGAAATGTTAAACATGAACGAAATATTAACTTAACAGGTCTGGAGTTGTAATGTTAGACACGAACGAAATGTCAACATAGCAGGTCTGGAGTTGTAATGTTAGGCACGAACGAAATGTCAACCTAGCAGGTCTGGAGTTGTAATGTTACACATGAACGAAATGTCAACTTAGCAGGTCTGGAGTTGTAGTAAGTGCCTGAAGAAGGTCAAATGGATGTGTAAGTGAATTAGAAAGAAAAAGGTCCTTCACATGTCCGTTGAATATGACCACAGGAACAGAGAAATAATACTGACTTGTGCGCTTGGAGATTCCAGGAAACCGTTACATCTAAATCGGTTATCGCGTGAGACAGTTATTATTATTTTTTATTATTCTTTCAAAGGCAGAAAATGTGGGGGAAGTAAGACAAAAATTGTGTGCCGTGATGGACACTTCAACAACTTCAAATTATGGCAGGTCAAGCAGGTATCTCAAATACGCATCAATTTTAATAGAAGCACAAAATAGTAGCAGTGGTCAATCACGACTGCTGCTGGCTGAAAAGTGAACGCACGCATTCACTCTTGACCACGAAAAAGGAAAAGGAATAAAGAAAACATATATCAAGCTGAAAGGATCCGCGCGCGCGCGCGTTGCCACGCCTTCAAAGATCCAGTCAAATGGAGACATTTCATTTTTCACTTCTGTTTCTCTTATTGTTACATTTACGAACAATCGGCTGTAATATGTACAGTGTATCATCATAGATACAAAGCGCGTTTCGATCCCATTTAGCGCCATGCTTAAAGAAGAAGAAGACAAATTCATCTAATCATCATTTCCACGAACCGGACTACAATGGAATCGTACGTAATTCAGATGGAAAAAAAAACCAAAAAACTCTAACACGTAACACAAGTGATGTCAACTATGAGGGTTCCAATGATTTAAAATTATTAGAAAAAATTACTGTTTTTCCACAGTTGTCGCCTCCTCTCCTCCTCCCCCCTCGAAAATACCACCAATGAACATATGAAAATTCAACTACAACCTAGTCAAACCCTATAAAAGTAAAGAATTACACGTTGTGAACGTACTTCTTTAGATAATGTTACGGATTATATATATATGCGGATACACAAATTTAATATCTGTCTCTTCTAGAAAGTATTACAAAAATACAACTCGGGCGCCGAGAAAGATTTTTCTGACTAAAATTAAACTCGTACTTCACAATTTTTAAATGTTCTTTTTATCTATTTTCTAAACTTTGAAAAGACTCCTCTATGTTGTTGAAAATCCTTCGTGGTTTATCGGTATTAAGTTTGGAGTTTGGGGTTTTATCGTAGTGTCTAAAAAAAATGATTCTCAAACTGATGTTTTATCGCGATTTTTAAATTGGTATTAATATTAGTGTTTTATCGTGGTGTCTTAAAATGGCACTCACATTTTGTAGTGATTTACATACGTGGCGCTGAACCGGTCACGTATCTTTTAATTGTGTAGTAGAAAGTTTTGTTTTCTGTAGTAGATAAACCTTTTTTGCCCATTACTTGAGTTCTTAGCAGAGAACGAATCACAAAACTAATGTATCTTTACGCCTCACAGCATAAAATATCACGAAATATATTCCCAATTTTAAAGGAAAAACAATAAAATTACACATGTTGTTTGTTTGAAAAGTTTAGGCCCTAATTTATTAGAAAATGGTATCTTGTGTAAAGAACATTTGTAAATGAAAGTTCACAGCCCGTTGCTTCAATCACGGGCTCAGTGGCTTTGGACAGAACAACTCAAGTGTCTATCCACATTGCCGTTCTTAATGTGATGAACTATAGTGAGGGCATCTGGCAACAGTATCCTGTACAAACTCTTGAGCGAAGACAGCTAGTCAACATTATCCTGTACAAACCCTTGAGCGAAGACAGCTGGTCAACATTATCCTGTACAAACCCTTGAGCGAAGACAGCTGGTCAACAGTATTTTGTACAAACCCTTGAGCGAAGACAGCTGGTCAACAGCATCTTGTACAAACCCTTGAGCGAAGACAGCTGGTCAACAGTATTTTGTACAAACCCTTGAGCGAAGACATCTAGTCAACATTATCCTGTACAAACCCTTCAGCGAAGACAGCTGGTCAACAATATTTTGTACAAGCTCTTGAGCGAAGACAACTGGTCAACATATCCTGTACTAACCCTTCAGCGAAGACAGCTGGTCAACAGCATCTTGTACAAACTCTTGAGCGAAGACAGCTAGTCAACAATATCCTGTACTACAAACTCTTGAGCTGCTCGTTTTTGATAGAATAGTGGAATCTGACTTTTATAATGCTCTCACGGTCCCAAAGTGCGGAAAGTATTTTAGCGGCAATGGATCGCCAACCACTTACCCTCGGATTCACAGTCTGGGCACGCTAATCATTAGTCACGCCCAGCCAGCCCCTTTGAATTGTCGTCGTTTGAAGCCCAAATCAATTGTTTAGAAACACGATTGACGTTTTTTGCTGTTTATTGTTAAAACAACTCAATCGTTTTTTTTATTATCATTTCAAAATTTAACAACATTCGCCACATTTGTAATTATTGCCCAGGTGATACACCAAAATTGTATGTAACTCAACGCCCAGAATCGTTCATCGTTATGCCGAGTCCAAATTGAGAATAATTAGAGCAGATTGAAGCTCATTAAAATTTAAAGCGTTTTCGAGATCAACTTACAATAGAGCGTAATCTAGCACCATGGAAGAGCGAATTAAATGAACCGGGTTATTACCGCTGGTAATGTAGTAATCTAATTATATTTCTCAGCAGTGCATATGAAATTACGTAGATACAACCAACACAAAAGTCAGTCACCAAAAGCGACACGGCTACTATATCGCGTTACGTTTTATTATTATTATTGTTGTTTTTCAAGTTACGGCGGCGCTTGTTAATGATTTGTTTTGTAATTAAGCACAAAGCTA
>NW_013669955.1:88731-91068 GCF_000517525.1 Limulus polyphemus
AAGGGATGCTTAACGTTGCAATTTGTACAGTCGTGACGTCAGTAAAACGTGCACATGTCATGAATCATGAGAAGAATTATTGACTCTGTAGGCTACAACACATCGTGACATACGAACTTCAAAACCAAGAAATAAAAATATTTGTTACTCTTGAAACAGAACGCTTTCGGGGACCCTGCGCAGGTTCATCTACTCTAACTGTATTATTGGTCGAAGCTTTTATTAATACTTGGCACTGGTATATCAGTCACGTTTCTTCATACTAAATTTGGATTGACTGTTATTTTTTCTTGTATTAACAAAAAGAGTTGTATGCTTTCATTTTAATTCCAAAATGTTAGTAAACAGAAGTCGAAAGGAAATATGTTATTAAAATTTTAGCGATCTGCATGATTTATAGAATCCTCCATATTTATTTTTAGAACAGGGTTAGGATTGTTGTTAAACGCAATGGGCTATCTGTGCTCTGCGCATCACGGGTATCGCAACCCAGTTTCTAGCGGTATAAGTCCGCAAACATGTCGCTGTGCCACTGAAGGGGGGGGAGGGTATTAGAACACTATTCTGCTTTAGGTTCAATTCTTGCTTCATAAAGTAATCCGGTGGCTCAGTGGTAAGCTTGAAAGTTTATACCGACAAAATTCGGAGCTCGATTCCTGCTGTGGCGAAGCGAAAAACAGCCCAATGTGCAACTCTGCGCGTAAACGAAACGAACAAAAATACTTAATAAATTATTAAAGAACAATCATCAGTACAGGTTGCTCCACCTAACGAATAAGATCAACAACTAAGAAAAAAAAAAAGAGCAAAAAATGTTTTCATTCTGTGGTAGAATCCGTTTTAGCATTTCTAGGTTTCTGTCTTCCCTTTATTGTCAACCAATGAGCTTCAAAGACAATTGTCCTCCTGTGGGATAGCGGTAAGTTTAAGGACTTACAACGATAAAATTTAGGGTTCGATTCCCCGTAGTGGACACAGCAGATGGCCATATGTGGCTTTGCTCTAAAATAAACAAACGATCGAAGACAATTGACTGTCCTAAAAGAACTCACGATACATTTTCCTGTTAAGAGAATCACTAAATAAAATATCTTACCTAACGTACTACAAAATTAAATTTATTTCTACAACTCGGATAATAAGATGCTATAAAGATAAAGATATCGACGAACAACAGCCTTACATTGATTTATTACAGCTTTCTCTAGAATAAAACAACTCATATTAGAAAAGAAATGTAATGTTACAATTGTGACAACACTTCAGCAACAGCTGTCGTAAATATAATTATTTCAATTAGATTTTTTTTTGCCACATTGCTATCTTCATTTTAACAGTTACAATGGTTTTCGAACTCGGCACAGTGTTCCAAAATCAACTGCCACATAAATACATGTAATGATATTATATTACGTCTGTAATAGAAAAATTAGGAAATTGGAATGGGAGCACCCAAAAATAAGGAAACAAGGTAGAAATGGGCGGGGAAACATTATAAAACTTGGTGGTTTTTGACACTGTGCAACCTCAAAGTGGGTGTGGCCATCGTTCTGCCCATTCCTACTTCGTGTGCTTTTTATAACTTGGTAATTGTTCAAACTGAATGAAAGGTGTATATGACTAAATTTCTCTGTTGTAAACGTTGTTTCAGCAACAAAGTACAGATATATGTATGTAATCAAATTATGTGACCCTAACGAAACGCATGACATCATAAGGGGATGTTTGATGTCGGAAGTGCTTATAGGAGACATTATATATATATTATATATGACTGATAAGTGGTGGGCCAAAAGAATAGTATCAAAACCGCTGATTTGTGAAAGTTTTTTTTCATTTGTTGAGTATTTAGAAAGGATTGGCGACTGATAAAACTTAATTCAAGCCTACAATTGGATCGAAGATCAAAGTAAAACCCGTAAACACACTGGGAGGGGCAATCAGGGCAGAGTAGTCAAAGAGTTGGCGGTGGGTAATGAGTAGCTACATTCTCTTGTGTTATTCAATTTAAAATTAAGAACGTCTATGCACAACTACATTCTGCGTAACTATGCACAAAATTTCGAAACAAACTAGGTGCCTGGTTTCTAGTTTATCAGTTCAAAATTTGGGACTATGCGCAGAAAATCTTTACATGCACAACTACATTCTGCGTAACTATGCACAAAATTTCGAAACAAACTAGGTGCCTGGTTTCTAGTTTATCAGTTCAAAATTTGGGACTATGCGCAGAAAACCTTTACATAGTACTATCAGAGACCCGCAAAACATATCCGACCAAATTAGTATCTTTATCGTAACAGTACTTCTTTAAATATAACATTTCTAGCACAATAT